>NC_134950.1:66091377-66391377 GCF_965638725.1 Aptenodytes patagonicus
CTGTTCATGGGAGAAGGGCTGGCAAATTCAATGCATTTTGCAGTGATTCCCAGCTACAGTCAGAGCGCAAGGATATATTCAGGGATGGCAAAATCACAAAGCCTTAAGCAAGCATTAAAGGGGCGGGCAGGAAGATAATTCAGCAGGAAAATAGGGAGTTGAACAGGAAAGCCTTTTGAATAAGTAATTTGTAATAAAACCTTTTTTTTTTTTTTAGTTAAACACTATGAGCTTTTCCCCTGTTCTTTCAAAATGAATAGAAAGTTACTGCTGACAGTGACTGGGGTATTTGCCTTCTGTACCCGTGTGCTTGCCTTTTAATCACTGAACTTTTGTTTTGTACTTCACTATTAGTTAGTGATGCAAATGGAGGCTGAAATCCATGTGCCTGCTGAAGTCACTTCTCTAGGAGCCCCAGGCACCCTGGGCCTACAGTCTTTGTCATCCTGATCTCTGGTGCTCTCAATAATGCAGCAAGCCTTTGCTCCACCAAAGCGTCACCTGTCTAGGTGAGTCGTGCCATCCCCTATCTGAAGTGACAGCCATCTTTGAGTACCAGCATCTTAACTGACTTCTCTTTCATCATCCATGTTAGAGAAATAACATTTTCGACAAGGTGTTGGGTTTTCCCCCCGCTTTTCTTTATTCTTTCCCCAGCCCCCCTTCACCCCTTAGTTAGAGCACCTGATCAAAAAATTATTTCTGACAAAGATTTCCTGCTCCAAATTAAATGAGCTCAAGGAGACGGAGCATTTTCACGCAGAAAGAAAGTGAAACGTTGATGTTGGAAGTTAATGAATCTGGTAGCAGAGAGAACATTATTGAGACTGGATAATATGATCTAACAGCTTTCCCTCTTCTTATCCTCCCCGTAAAGAATGTATGGAAGTCAGTTATGTGGCATGATTCTAACATCTGTCCTACCCCATAATGGTAATTTGTATAAGTAATGGAAACAGGTTAAATACTTCCATTCTAATGTTGCCAGCAGGGATGAAAATGAACATTTCAATGAAATAATCTCGACAGAGCAGGGAGAGGAGGGGTGGATGGACTGATTCATCTCCAGCTCTCTTTGGTGATCCGAACACTAATGAGAATGCTTGAATGTATAGTTTATCAGATAGAAGGGGAAGAGCAAGTAAATTTCTCAGATTAGAATCACTGTGAAAATATACCCGCGTACAAGCTGCTTCGTTCTCCAATTGCCAGCGTTGGCTAATAATTTGCAGCATTCATTTTAAGGGGATAGGGGAGAGAAGAGAAGGAGGTGAAGAATCTTTTTGTTGGTTTTTAATGGAATGCCTTTAACGGTTATCATTCAACCTGCTAGAAGCACGGAGGTTGTTCTTGTTACAGTACCTTATCTACTTTTCAGACCCATTGCATTAGAATTAGAGGGTAGGTAGTTCTGGTATTTTACCCCCCATTTTGCTGCAATTAGAAATGAAAGACACAAACCACTGTAGTAAGGTTATTTGGTTGTCTGATAGTCTGTGCTGCTCCTCAACCATTGTCGTAACTAAGCCATATTTTTCCACTGTAGTGCCATTGTAATACAGACACACACATGGATTTGTAGCATCTGTGCCAGAATTTTGTATGAACGTTTGTATATACTAATATAGAAAACACGCAAATCTTCCAGCAGGCGTGTTAACCTCTCACAATGTGAGATTTTTGATTCTTTTGTAAAAGTCTCATGACTCTGTATTCTGGAAACGTATCTGTAAATGTTTTTTTTCCTCTCCCTCTCATTTTTATGTGATGAGGGAGATGTGTGGCTATAGATTGTCTTTTCTATCCGTACTTTTTTTGCCCAAGATATGAAACGTGTTCTTGTGTGCAGTGGAAGTCACCCCCAGCCCAGAGTGCAGTTTGTGCAAGGTGACAGCGTGGGCTGTGAAAACTTCTGCAGCTGCTGTCTCCTGTTGGCTGGGTAAATATTAGAAGCTGTGGAAATACATGTGTTGAAGAATGGTGAACGTTCACATCGTGCCACTATTGTTTAGTCCCAGAGTAGGCCCTGATTTAGTGAAGAATTTTAAACTTAAACCCATCCCTATTTGTTGAAACTATGAAATATCTATTTCAGTGAAAATTATTTCAGTATTCAGTTACTTTACTGAATTGTGGCCTTCAATACTTAGGTGTTTCTTCTGAATAAATTTATTTATTTGGAGGATTTAAAATCGTGTCTTGAAGAGTTTACTACATTTAATTTTGTAGACTGTTAAAAACAAATAAAATCGTTACTTTTTGTCCTTTTCAAAATAATGTATTCAATGCTGAATTCCATTTTGAATGGAAAAGAATACCTCCGTAGAGACAGATTCCTTCAAAAGCACCAGTCCGAGGTTACGGAAAGGTTTTATGTGAGAATATTTATATTTTTAACCACATCCTTACATTTCAGATCTCTGTCTGCTTTTTCAAACAATGGATGTGTATTTATAGTGTAAATATTCTCACTGAAGCAAACACAATGTGCTGTGCTACTCACATGTACAATATATAGCGTCTCATGTCCACTTAGATTAGAATGCACAGCTTTTAACACTGCTCAAAGATGACAGTATATCTATGGGGAAGCATTGGCATCCAGAAGGCACGTTTTATAGGCAAAAAATATTAGCAAGACTTAGGAAGGAGAAAAGAAATACAAACTGCTCCCCCTAATTTTTAGTTGTCTGGAATTTGAAGCTTTTTCCCGTTTTTCCACCATGCATTTGCCTGAGTCTGTGCATGCACAAATGAGAAGGAAAAGAAAAGCTGACATTACGTTCTGTAATTTCTTCCGCTTTGGATATAGTTTTTGTTGAGGAGGCTCACTGCTTATATCTGCTCTTGGTATGTCTGTGTGGTTTCAGGAGACACGTAAACCAGCAGAGTCTTTGCAGATGCAGGAATATCTGGAAAAGATTGCTGAGAGTTTCTCGGTCACAGAAAGATACGCTGTCTGAAACCTGTCTGTCTGTTGAGCTACCTATTATAATTTAGAGGGAGAATCTGAACATCTCACGCTTTTATTTGACGTAGAATAATATTACTTGTCTCTGCAAGTAATTGTAATAGGAACATTTTTGCTATGTTTAAAATTCTGAAGCTTACTTATTTGTCAAATTTCTGTGAGAATTTTAGTAAAATATACATGTTTTGAGAAATTAACATTCTTCATTTTGTATGCTTCTGAATTATCTCTAACAGAAACCTTTTCAGTTAGAGAATTGCACTGACCTTGCAAAATACCATATGTTGAGTGTGCTGCTATTCATCTTATAAACATTAGTAGTCTGGAATGAAAAGGTATTGTGTGTATCCTATGGTAACTAAAGGAGTTAAATAAAATATTTTTGATTGCAGTGATAGAAATTAAGCATTTCAGATAAATTACTCTCTTTTGGTTAAGAAGCGTTATTTCTTTGTGTTTTTTCAGATAACAACTGTACAGACATGTGGGTGTGCACATCATGTAAATTCATTTTTTTCAGAATCTGGCTTAAATTCTGAAATCACAGAAAATCAAAGTCCTGGCCAATGGTACATTCTTAACTCTTATATTGCAGTATATGTTGGTAAGGGAGTGAACTCAATCGTGTAGTAGTCTCAGCAGAACCTAAGACTAGGAAAGTAAGTGAAAGATGGATATTTCACCCTAACACTCAGTTTCTTTGCTTTGACAGTTTAACACCGACCTTTCATGTAGTTTTAACGTTTCTTGTGTGGTTTAGCTCCTTTTATTTTTATGGTAAAGTGCAAAACTACCAGAATAGAGAAAACACCCTTTATCATAAATAAAGGAAAATGAAAGATATGGCAGTGGCTCAACTAGAGTTTCTACTTAAGCAGATATTTAGATGGTTTATATATAGCAATTATAAAAATATACATTTATGCAATTTAGAATTAAGAGTTGTAAGCAGATAATTCACCTGAATTCTTACAAAATGCTGTATCAACTATAGCAACATTCAGCATCTTACGACAGTTTCTTACATCTATTTATTAAAAATATTGGGATGTGAAAATTAGAGAAAATTGGCATAGTTCCACTGAGGTTAGTAAGAAAATAGCTGTTCATAAAAGCTCAGAATGGGGCCCCCCTCAGTTTTCAGCTTGTACTTGGTGACTGTCTGCTGATCATTACTAAGTTTTGTTTTTTGTATTTTAAAAAAAAAATGCCAGATGGTAACTGTCCATTTTTATGCATTTTAGGCCTCAGAGGTTTTTTATTTTTTTATTTAAAAGTAATTTCAGAATCAGAAACCATATTCTTCTCTAACTGTTCTTCACTTTTCTGAAACTTAAAAATGTATTGTCTTTTGCTGTTAGAAATGACTGAAAACAGGTGTATTTAATGAGAGAGCTAAGAGGTCGTAGACTGTAGCTGTAGGAGTGGATTCTACTTGCATACCTAGAGTTCAGAACTGCAGCGGTACTACCGTGCTCAAATACCTGCAGAGCGTTTCAACAGCAGCATTACTGCAACAGTGGGAAGCTGACTGACTTCTTAGTTCTTTTACTATTTCTGTGTTTTATTCTTCATTTTATGGACTAAATGCATTTTTAAGAATTTCTTTTTCTGGTTTTATAATGCTTTTCTGGCATCTTCCTGGCCTTTGGCTCCAGGATGATTTCTGTAGTGACTTCTATTGTGCTTGGTACTCACCAGTCCTTTTAAACATATTAGAAAACACCTGAGGCTGACGCATCTGTAAGGAATTGGGCCCTGGTTAACGCTTTTTTAAAAACCAAAAGATCAAATTCTCTTCTGAATAAATTTGACACTTAGAGGACAGATGAAAGATGCAGTGGGCATCTTAAGGTTCAGCACTACCCCAGTACTAGATGGACTACTTTTCTACTTTATCTTAAAAGATCAGACTGAAGTAGTTAGGGGCTGCATTAAGACTGAATTGCAAAGGTGAATACAGAATGCAGTACTGGCCATAAAACTGTTACTTTTCTAAAAAAAAAAATTAAACACATTTCAATGCGTGTTCATATTACAATGAGAAAAGATTCTTTTTATTTTTCAGAATAGAAGTTTCAGAATATGTTAACAACAAAAAGAAGCTCAACTTATGCTCCCCCCAATTCAAGAAGACTTCAGCTTTGTTAACATGATAATATGTATTTTCTTCATATCACATAGGAGCAGAAGTGCCTCTTTTTCTGCCTTTCTTTCAGTATTGTACCATGGAAGGACACAGCCCACATTTCAGCATTACTTGCTGCACAGTTCACCTGACAAGGAGGCATTTTTTTATTCAATCGCTGAAAATTGTTCACAAACCATGTTTTCTACCTTGACATGCTTATAAAATGATCTGCATTCCATTATCATTGTAAATTTTTTTTAAGATTCTTTTACAAAACTGGAGGGAAATGTGTACAAGTATGTTTTCTGCTTTGCAATGAAAGTGTACATTTATCACTTAGGTACATGTAAGCCACTTCTGTGAATTGGGCCCTTGGAGTAAATGTGTTTTGATGTAATGGCCATCTGCTCATGAATATCACATTTGCTAGTTTAAAAAATAGTTCGATATAGATAAACACATAGTTTGGTAAGATTATATAGTTTCACCAGGTGGCAATACAATAGCCAAGTTTTATATTTACCATAAGCCAATAATCAAGCTGGGATGGAGTTCTCAAGATTTTTGTTTGTTGCTTTTAAAAATTAATCTGACATTTACTTTTAGTTGCTGACTGCTGTTTTCAAAATGGTAAATGCAGGACCCACATCAGATCATAACACGAGGCAAAGTATATCCTAGCCGTTTCAGAAAACAATCATAGTCTTGCTTCTCTTTTCACCTTGTAAAAATGAAAGCTGTTCTGCTCTCAGATGGACCCAGTACAGCCAGCCACCAGGAGACCCTGGAACAGCTAACCTGGTACACTTGCCCCGTATAGCTCCATTAGAGTCAGGTGTCAGTGACACAGAAATGGCCCTTGCAGCTGTAGCTAAAGCCAGTTTTCCAGAAAAGACAGCCCCGACGAGATGTAGTTGGCCAAGCCAGTGCTTCTGAGTGCCTAGGTCTGAGGAGTGCAGGTCAGCTGCAACGTGTTGCGCGTACATAGTGCAGTAGATATAGCTCAATGCCAGGCCATTTTTTAAGTTGATAAAAACTGGTTTAGTAGGCTCTTTGTTTGATTTTGGTTTTGATATTACGGTATCTACTGTGGTCCTGGCACATATTTTACTTCTGAAGTCAAAGTTTATTCTTAGATAGCACTGATATCAAACTGTAACCGGGACAGAGTATGTGGATTTATAGGTGGAGTGTGTGAGTGATGGTGAGTTTGGTTTCTGGATGTATCTTCAAAATTTGTCTTTATGGTTACTGCTTTTAGTACAGAAGACAGCAATGATGTAAAATGTGTGTGTTCGATAACTTTGTCTTGTTTTACCCCCCTCTCTCCCCTCCTTTATTTTAGCATATGTTCCTGAGGAGGAATTGAAAGCAGCAGAAATAGATGAAGACAGCGTGGAAGATGATGGGCTGTCTCTGGACATCCAGGAGAATGAGTATTTGTGCAATGACGAAGCGGAGATCAAAGAGGCTCAAAGCTACCAGAACTCCCCAGTCAGCACTGCAACTAATCAGGATGCAGGCTATGGTTCGCCGTTTAGTGAAAACAGCGATCAGCTGGCCCATTTCAAAAGCACTTCCTCTAAAGAAGAGAAAGAGGATCCTCAGTGCACAGACAATGTTTCCTATCCACAGGACAGCTTGGCACAAATAAAAGCTGTGTATGCAAATTTGCTTTCGGAGACTTGCTGGTCCAGTTTAGCTTTGGACTTAAAGAAATCCAATCCTACCACCAGCAACAACGGAATCAGCCAGAGTGAAAACACCACCAGTACTGACACCAATGCCAATTCCCAGAGTACTAGTACTACCAGTACCAACACTAGTACCAGTACAACTACCAGTAATACTAGTAACAGTAATAGTAACAGTGGTGGCTCAGGTTATGACTGGCACCAAGCTGCGTTAGCTAAAACTTTGCAGCAGACCTCATCGTACGGACTTCTCCCAGAGCCTAGTCTTTTCAGCACAGTACAGCTTTACCGGCAAAACAATAAACTTTATGGGTCTGTGTTCACCGGTGCTAGCAAGTTCCGATGCAAAGACTGCAGTGCAGCCTATGACACACTGGTGGAGCTAACAGTGCACATGAATGAAACTGGACATTACCGTGATGACAACAGAGATAAAGAAGCTGATAAGACCAAACGGTGGTCAAAGCCTAGAAAACGATCACTTATGGAAATGGAAGGCAAAGAGGATGCCCAAAAAGTGCTGAAGTGCATGTACTGTGGGCATTCATTTGAGTCTTTGCAAGACCTCAGTGTCCATATGATAAAAACAAAGCATTACCAGAAAGTGCCTCTGAAGGAGCCAGTACCAGCCATCACTAAATTGGTCCCTTCTACCAAAAAGCGAGCACTTCAGGACTTAGCTTCACCATGTTCACCTGAGCCAACAGGGATCACTGCAGAAGCTTCACTGGGTGAGTCTGCAAAGGATCAGAAAACTGCCAACCCCTATGTGACTCCAAACAACCGCTATGGCTATCAAAATGGTGCTAGCTACACTTGGCAGTTTGAGGCACGCAAAGCCCAAATACTGAAATGCATGGAATGTGGCAGTTCCCATGACACTTTGCAGCAGCTCACTGCTCACATGATGGTCACTGGTCATTTCTTGAAGGTGACCAATTCTGCTTCCAAAAAAGGCAAACAGCTAGTATTGGACCCTGTGGTGGAGGAGAAGATACAGTCTATACCTCTTCCACCCACCACCCACACAAGGCTACCAGCCTCCAACATTAAAAAGCAGCCCGATTCCCCAGCGGGCTCCACAAACTCGGAGGAAAAGAAAGACCTAGAGAAGGAAAAGGTGGTGGTCAGTGAAACAGAGAAAAAGATTAAAGAAGAGAATGAGGACTCCACAGAGAAATTTGAGCCAACAACTTTGTACCAGTACCTCAGAGAGGAGGACCTAGATGATAGTCCTAAAGGCGGAATAGACATATTGAAATCCCTGGAGAACACGGTGACAACAGCTATCAGCAAAGCTCAGAATGGAGCCCCTTCCTGGGGAGGATATCCCAGTATTCATGCAGCTTACCAGCTCCCAGGAACAGTCAAACCCCTTCAGCCCGCGGTGCAGAGCGTTCAAATGCAGCCGTCCTACGCCAGCAGTGTAAAATCACTGTCGTCAGAACACAATGCACTCATCCATTCCCCAGGCAATCTCACACCCCCACCTCACAAGAGCAATGTATCTGCTATGGAAGAACTGGTGGAGAAAGTTACAGGTAAAATCAGCGTGAAGAAGGAAGAAAAGCCTTTGGAGAAAGAGAAGAGTTCTCCAGTCAAACCCATGTCACCTGCTGCTAAAGAAAACAAGGACTTCCCAAAAGCAGAAGAAATAAATAACAAACAGCAGCAGAAGAAGAGCTCTGAGACAGAAGTTCAGAAGGTCAAAAAGGATAGTCCAGCAGAAGCACATACGCCAAATGGTACAGAGCCACTTAAAACAAAGATTGCAAATGGCTGTAACAATTTAGGAATCATCACAGATCATTCACCTGAGCCATCCTTCATTAATCCATTGAGTGCTTTACAGTCCATTATGAATACCCACTTAGGCAAAATTTCTAAGCCAGTAAGCCCCTCTCTGGACCCTTTGGCCATGCTGTACAAAATCAGCAACAGCATGTTGGACAAACCCATTTACCCAACCACTCCGGTCAAGCAGGCTGATGCTATCGACCGGTATTACTATGAGAACAGTGATCAACCTATTGATTTAACCAAGTCCAAAAACAAACCTCTTGTTTCCAGTGTGGCTGACTCTGCCTCATCCCCGCTAAGGGAGAGTGCCCTGCTGGATATTTCCGATATGGTGAAGAACCTCACAGGGCGTTTGACACCCAAGTCTTCAACTCCGTCTACCGTGTCAGAGAAGTCTGATGCTGACGGGAGCAGTTTTGAGGAAGCTCTGGATGAACTGTCACCAGTACACAAGAGGAAGGGCAGACAGTCCAACTGGAACCCTCAGCATCTTCTAATCCTTCAAGCCCAGTTTGCTTCCAGCTTGAGGGAGACCCCAGAAGGCAAATACATTATGTCGGACTTAGGTCCACAAGAGCGGGTACACATCTCTAAGTTTACTGGTCTTTCCATGACCACAATTAGCCACTGGCTGGCCAATGTGAAGTATCAGTTAAGGAGGACAGGTGGAACTAAATTTTTAAAGAACTTGGACACAGGACATCCTGTTTTCTTTTGCAATGATTGTGCCTCTCAGTTCAGGACTGCTTCTACATACATAAGTCACTTAGAGACACACCTAGGGTTTAGTTTGAAGGATCTGTCGAAGTTGCCACTTAATCAGATTCAAGAACAGCAGAATGTTTCAAAAGTCCTCGCAAACAAGACTTTGGGCTCACTTGGAATTGCCGAGGAGGACTTAGGCTCCACATTCCAGTGTAAGCTCTGTAACCGAACTTTTGCAAGCAAGCATGCAGTCAAACTGCACCTTAGTAAAACACATGGCAAGTCCCCAGAGGACCATCTGATCTATGTAACTGAGTTAGAAAAACAATAGCGTCCAGGTAAGCAGCCAGGTATGCAAGTGACCACAGGAACATTGCACTAAACTTCTTCATAGTACTGCACTAGGCCTGACCTGAGCCTCTGAAATCAGTCTTACTTTTGTTGCTGAACTGCCTATCTGGACCTTGGTTTTTCTTACACTTATTTTGTAGTTATATTTATATGCTCTTTGTCTGATCTGTGCATGGTTATTTTTTGTTTCTGTTTTTATTTTTTGTGAGTCAAAGTCTGACCTTTATTTTCAACATCTGTCCTTGATGTTAAGCTATCTTTTGTAGAATATAGTGGGAGACACTATTGAGAGACATTAATTTAGCCGTAAAGAAAGACACAAAGAACAATGATAAAGAGACATCCTAAAATTACAAAGTTGCCATGACAATAAAGGTCACAGAACCTGGTAGTGTCAAGTTTTAACCCTCTGAGAACTGTAATAGCATTTCTGTGCCTTTCCCAGTGACTAAATAAGTAAATAAGGAAAAAGAAAACAAAACAAAAGACTTAAAGGCATTTCATTCAAATAAAAGCTGTGTCGGAAGCAGAACTTATTTTTTTTAAATGAATGAGCTTCTTTTTTTTTTTTTTAATGCAGAACTGGTTTGTGAAGAAATTGTGCATGCAGTCCTTGGAAGAAGGAGAGCTGTGTAGTACTCAAGGGGTTAGGAAGCCACAACTGTATAAGTTAAATAATAATTAAAAAAAAAAAGCAAACCAAGTTGCCACTATGCCCAAACCCTCTGGATGCTGAGAATTGCCACTTTTTGGCAAAAAAAAAAAAAAGTATGCAAGCTGTTATTTAAAACAAGTGTAAAAATGCTCTTTTCTTTCCTTTCTTTTTTTTTTTTTCCTGTAAAATACTGCCGTTTATAGTTATTTCCAAATGTTAAGCTTTGGTACAAGCTGACCTTTCTATAGTGTGCTGCATTGGTAAATGAAAACAAAAAAAATGGGGCAAATGTTGGATTCTGTTCCTTGTAAATTGCCAGCATCAGCTTAAAAAAATACATGTTACATATCGTACCATTTTAAACTGTTCAACTTTCTTTGTACCTTCTGGCTGTATGCTTTCTCTTTTAACTTTTTATATTGTCATTTTATATTCGATTTCTGTGTATATAATGTAAAACCACACTTTTTGAATAAAATTTAGTTCCTGCAGCTTGATATAAATAGAGAAATTTTACTGGCACCTGCATCTTCCCAGATGCATGTACTTAAAGGAACTATCTGACAAAAAAATAAATAAATAAAAATAAAGCAAGCAATGCACTATGAATTATACATTTTGATGTTTTATCATTAATATTGTACAGTACATTTTGGTTCACACAATTAAATCCACTGTTTTCTCAAGTGTAAAATAAACCCACATGCAGTTCTTGATTTACATACATTGTCATGTCGTCATTATATTGCCTTTGAGGTGTTATTCCAGCAATAAGAGGCATCGTTTATATAATCAACCAGCAAAAATCTGTTCGAAATCATCTCTCGTGATCTGTATGCTGACGTGTTTCATTCGAAGCCGTAATACTAATAAGCTCTTAAAACAGATGTGCAGTAGGTACGTACTGCGAAAGGTACAGAATCGGTGGGGCGCCGTCAATTAGCGATGGGCATTCTGCTCATCACTGAAGTAGAAGAAGGGCTGCAAAGGTTTTGGCCAAGTTAATTTTCCTATGCTGTATGAGTGTGCCCGTAGTCATTTTCTGTGTGCATTCAAAGACCGTCTCCTCCCTTCCTTCGCAGGCAAAACACCTTTTTATTTCAACAGTTACACAGTCAGAGGCTGTGGCTTCTGCCCCTGTAGTCTGTTGAATGCTGCGGTACTTGCCTTTCTGGCAGCGGTTGAAGACCTCTGAGGCTTTGACACCAGTTTTTACTTACCGTACAAGAAGCCAGACCTGTGTTTCTCTGTACTTTTTAAATATTGCATTTTGAGGTAAGCTGAGCGCTATCATATCAGGTGTTTCCCTTAATCTTTATTTCTGTTCTGTTGAATGCAGATGTCATTTAGAATGTAAAAGAGAGCTGTCAGAGCCTTCACTACTCTATCTCCTGAGTGCTTTGACAGTTACGGTGTATGAAAGCCTGGGATCTGCTATCCATTACACTTTTTGGAGGGGCTATTAAATATGAGGACCTAGAGGGGTTTGCTTCCACATGGTATTAGTGATACTATTGCGTTTTATATACATCTGTGTACGTATGTATGTTTCTGTTCCTTCTTCTCAATTCTTCTGAAAGTAATTTAAATGTAAGATCTTGGCTTCCAAATACAGCACAGTTCTACATTTAATCTTTACTTTAGTTACAACCCCAGAAATACCTATGCGTTGTTCTGTTTTCTGCAAGAGCCTAGCAGGTCCAGGTCACTTACATTTACATAGTATTTCCAAGTAGTGCAGGAAAGCGCCACGAGGATTTTTTTAAATGTCCCTTACTTTCTTCACTGCTAACTACCTATGTCCTTCAGGGGATCTAGCCATTTAGACATTTCAGTTCAATTACTGGATGATGATGTACTTTGGGCCCAAGGGGTGGTGAGGAAGAATAACAGTCGGGCCTACGGCTGTAATACAGACTCTTTAAATAATAACCCTTTGAAGTTTTGTTTACTTTACCACGGGCCTGCAAACATGTGATTATAGAATATGCTGTATCACATTGCAGTAGTGGGTGAAAAGGTTGAAAGGGAGAAATAATAGCTCTAAAGTGGGTTTGAATCTAATGTAAATCCATTAAAACTCATTTTGAAACACGGCATGTAAAGTGAGTTCTCAACACCAGGTGACTCCCTCGAGAGGTGTTTATGACATTGCTAAATCCGTTCAGTTCTGATAGCTTCAGAATTGGACAATCACTCATCCTCTGTGCCAGTGTCGGAAGAAAGTCCATTTAGAAGAAACTAGCAGCTTTACCTGGTGACTAGGCTGATGTAACGCTTTCTAAGGCTGAAATATGAAGTAGATGAAAATTTGAGGACTAATGTTACACTTGCGTAACAAAATGAAGCACAGCAACAGCATGATCTTTATTCTTCGGATTTTGGCCACTTTTGTTTGAATATCGTATTTCTGAAAAATTTCCTTTTAAAAAAATATTGCACAGTTTAAAAACGAGTTACTCTTTTCCTCAAAATAGGTTTGCAGGTTTATTTCTTCTTTATTTCAGTAAGATTTCGACAAAGATAAGTTTGCGCTATTCTACTAGTAGCTACTAAAGCTACTACATGGAAGAGACCACACAGCCTTTCAGGACTGGTCTTGGGAATAAAAGAGATGTAAGCGCCTTAAAACCTGTAGTAGTCTCGGTAAGCCTGTGAACCTATTTTGTGACGTATTCAAAATCCATTGTCTCTGATTCTTTTCAGAGATGCATAAAGCTACTTTTTTTCAGCATTGCATTGCTGGTGTTTACATGTTTGCTTGTATCTGTTCTCAGAGGGGAAGATCTTGGTTTGTCTGTTTCACAGGTTTGATTTCTGCTTCCGTGCACTTTTCTGTATTGCTGTTTTGGAGCTGATGCAAACCACTGCAACTTGGAGAGATCTGTGTACTGGTGACATTAGTCCTGAATGAAATACCTTTTTTTTTCTTTTTCTTTTTTAATAGCATTTGGTGGGATATTCACTAATGTCTTCTGCAACATAACTTTGTTACGGCTTTCTCTGGGTCGTTACGCTGGTAATAATGACACCAAACATAATCTGACCTTATCATGGAGGACACTAATATGCAATTGCAATTAAGTATAAAGGCATAAAAATATACACATTATCTTGCATTACAGTAATCGAGGCACACTGCATCAGCTTCTGCCTGCAATTTCCAAAGCCATCTCAAATTTGAACGTGTGATACAGAGATACTCTTTAGATAATATGGCAGGGATCCTGGTTAGGAGACCTCCAAGGAGAGGCCAGTTTCCATGTGGAGTGTTCTTGCAGCTCTGTAGGTGTCGGTCTCCTGGCTGATGCAGTATTGAGTTACTCTCCCAGCATGAAAGTAGCAGGAAGTGGAATTTCACCGTCTGTTCACTGAAATTTAAAAGCAGGGTCCTTTTCTGTCCATGTATGAGTAGAATGCTAACCCCAATTTACTGGCCAGATAGTGATCTAGATAATACTATTCTTCGAAATTTTTGTTTCCCCTGCTGTTCGGATTGAGTTTCTTCTCATAATGTTTCATGTGGCTTTGCATAGTTTCTCTTCATTGCTGTGTATAGTCGCCTTCATCCCACAGGTAAGTGGAGTGACCGCATTTTGGGATGAAAAATGTGATCACTAAGTGAAAGGTGATAGTGTAGCTAAGTGAAAATATCGATACCCAAAACTGGGCATGTTGTGAAGAAGGAGAACATTTTACAAGTCTATTTAGATGACGCAGATTACCTGAGGTTGTATCATTTATGCAAAGTGCTTCTTTATCCAGCATCTTCATTAGCTTTGTTTTTTTGACTAGTGGTATAGCAAAACTGATTTTAGAATAGTTTAGCACCAAGAGATCAGAACTGCAAACACCGAGACATGGCTAACGGACCTGTTTATTTTCAGACAACCAGTATTAGAATAGGTGATGATTATAAAAGCTGTAGACCTTCCCACTGAGAGTGAGAAGCTCCGGTTACTCTGTTGTGAAGATCACTTTTTTTACACTCCTCTCTTCAGTCCTGTCTAGTGACCTGCTAGGGTCAGCATGGTCAAAATGTGTCTAGTAAGTTTTTATCCTTAACTATTGTAGTTGTTACCTCTGGTTTTTTCCCTTCCCTGTAAAAAATACGAAGTTTAAATTTGATTAGCTATGGCCAGGTTGTCAGGATTTTTATGGTTTTTACTTCTGGATAAACTTCTTAGTGTAAAAAACGGAGGGGAGGATTAACTTAAAATTATTCATTCTTTTTAAAGAAGCATTTCTCTAACTAAATTGTTCCGGGCACAATGGGTGGACCATCGGTACAGCATAATTCTGAACAAATTTAATATAGTGACAGTGTACTGTACTTCTGTCCAGAGTGGTTGTGTCAGCATTGTCTGAAGATGCAGGTTAAAGCCTGACAGGTTCCTGACCAGGCTTGTCAGATGTAGGACACCTGCGGCTAAATGCCACGTGGTCACCCGAGGAAGGAGGGTTGGAGTCTGGTTGCCTGCAACCCATCTGCTCTTGTACGAGTCCAGAGCTGATTCATTTGCTCAGAACAGCATACATTATGAAATCTTAAGGGCTGATGGGACACATTAGGCAAATATAGGCCAATCTTCAGGGCCATGCAGGTGGAAGTCACCTCTCTTGGTACACAGGACAACTTGTGCAAAGCCACCTCCTTAGGGTGTGTACAAACTGAAATTTGTATTAGAGCTTGTCTGTGAAGCACAAAAGTGGGGTGGTACCCGTAGCTCCTACCCAAAAGATGACACACGTGATGGTGGAATCCAGAACGCAGCATGCTAAAAATTGTGTCATCAGAAATAGTGCTCAGAGCTCCTGACCAGCAGGTAGAGGTCTAGCCACTAGAGCATGCTCTCAGGCACAGTTCTTTACTCCCCAGAAAGTTTATAATCAGAGTAAGTAGTTGAGTTCAGTCGAATATAATCTGGGGTGGAAGATCCAATAGCTAGGAACAAGCAGTTTCTTTCAAATAAGTTCACTAGTGGACTGGTGGGTGCTAAAACAGTTTGGCAAAGCGCATTTACCTGCCAGCTGGCACTTCAGTTTCGTTATATCATACTGTGTATCACCATGCTCAGAATCCCTTCAGCCCTTGACATTCCTTTCAGAAGAGTTTGGGTACTCAAGACTGCATAGTGCTGAGGTCAAATACCGGCCTTGCTGAATTACTTGGAATCATGAGGTTTTTGTATTTTTGAACGGCAGGATACATTGCTATACCTTGGAAATGGGCATAGTCTTCAGATGCGGACCGACAGATTGGGTCACGCGCCATTTGCCACCGTTCTGCAGCTAGTGGAGACCATTGCTGTAAAATCCTGAAGACTGCCTCTGGAAGTGAAACCCAGCTAGGGAAAAACAAGATTTCTGCCGCTCTCACCTTCCCCTCTCCCCCCAGTACTGCACAGTGTATCGGGACATGCAAAGAAATTATGGTTTAACCTGAGCATTTCTGAGTAGCAGTGCTCTGTAAAAACTAACCTCCTTCTTCCAGTCCTGGTTAGGCTTAGTTTATCGCTGCACAGTTCCAACGTGTAACGTCTTACCTGTTGTCATGGAAGCACTGCTACAGGCTCAGTGTCAAGAACATCCTCTTCTCCCCACTCTCCCCCCAGTCTCCAGCATAGCAAGGAGAAGCGGCACAGTAGCTCTGCAAGTCACCATCGTTCTGCAAGGAGTTTGAGGGTGGACGGGGAGGGAGAGGAATGGGATAGCGGGGGATTTTGATCTTGATAAAGGTGTACAAAGTTTCATGTTTTCAGATGACCTCTTCACTTCAGCTTAACCCGCTATGCCTGGCAATACAAGAAGTGGCTCTTGAAAATGCTGCCCTTTGGCCTCAGGGTCTTTGACATCTCATTGCTTAGTACTTAGGAAGGTGAAAAAGTTGTGTAGTACATCACTGCTGTTCATCCCATGTTCCAAGGGAGAGCTAGACCCATTGTAGGTAGGATGTGAGATTCATTAATGGCTTTTCTCACTGGTATAAGTCACTCCCTAGGCATTTTCATTCTGGACTTTTTTTCAATTTAGACTAAAGTACTTTGGAAGCAATTTAAGCCAAACTGGAAAAAGCCACTTTTATTCTGTAATAAGAAAAACTGCCCAGGGCTTCTGTGGCAGGGAAACTGCCTAATGCTACCAGTGTAACTATAATGGTTTAACTGGAAAATTCTCACAGTAAACAAGCTTTAAGTTTATTAATGTGCAAATGCTCTCTCTAAAAAACACTGCAGGCTCAGACATTGCCCACAATTGGTATATTACTTGGCAGTCCAAGGTCAAACGCACTCAGCATGTTTGCAATGGCCGTGCTGTATTAATAATTATATATAGTAGTATCTGAGTGTGTAGCACGATGATAAAATGTGGTTCAAGGATGCACTGTATAGCACATTTCTTTTCGCAGTCATGTGTGGCTTTATGTTCAAGGGAGAGTTGTATTCCTAGCTGCCTCTAAAGTGCTATCTTGCTAAAGTTTGTAGCATTTAGCATTAACTGTCTCTACTATTTCTCATCACTACTTTTCTGTGGCGGGATAATGTGAAAAATTAGATAGCTTTGCTCTAAAAAAGGCAGCAGGTCTAGACTTAACATTGCACGGGGATCCTCCGCACGAGTTTTGGGGGTTGGTGAGTGTCACATTTCACATTTTTTAAGTGTGCTTTGACAACTGGGAATCTGGAAAAGTGCGAAGAAGAAATAGGACCGAGGAACAACTAAGAACAGAGTCTAACAATCAGCAGCCGTCAGAAGGGTAAAAGCAGCACAAAAAAGAACTGGAGCTTGGAGATCCACTGTAAGAAGAAGGAAAAGATGGAAAAAAGAAACGATAGGAGAATAATTGCTGTTAGCAAGAGCAGACGGCACGGATTTTGAAAGCTAGGACTGAGAAGGTTGAAAAGGGAAAGGCCAGAAGGCCTGTTTGCCTGTCAGGAAACAAAAGGGGACCTAGCTAGGTAAAGCTCAAAGGGTCTCTGTGCTGGGAGATATGAGCATGCCTGAGTGATGTTTGGGAACCTCTCTGACCTCTTGGAAGAAACATGGAATGAGGCTGAACTTGTCTCGGGAAGGAAACAAGGTTTTGTAGTGGACAGCTGAAGTATTCAATGTAAAGACTTCACAGGACTGTCTGTTCAAAAGCTGGAGGGTCAGGGAGAAGGAGGAGAGGTGAGGAGGGAAGCCTGAGCAAAGAGGTTGAATGAAATGTGATGATGAGTGCTCTTTACCTGGTGTTGCATAAGACAGCGAGAGAAGCAAAGAGGAAAGCTTTGCATGGGGGAAATGTAATGGTTCTTTTGTTGCTGGTGGTTGGGGTTTTTTCCCACTTCAGTCTTTCTAAGAGCAATAACTACATCGAATTTGTATTGCAATAGCAGTCAGGGTCCAGGGCCCTGAGTATGCTGGTTGCTGTAAAAACACACAGTAACAGTAGTTGCCATCTCATTTAAGAGAAGACATAACAAGTGGGTGTAAAAGCCATGAGAAACAAGGGAGAAGGTGGTGCAATTTGATAGGCTACACATGTACATAAATTGAGCGCTTGCGAGTCATTTAATTTTTAAAGACATTATAATAGATGTGTCGCAGTCTCTACTGGCCATCCACCTAGCTGCTCTCAGTTGCTCTCAACTTCACTATTGATATCTGGGCATCATTTTAAGTGAGCACTTAAGGTTGAGTATCAAGGGAAGGTATTTATAGTTTCAGCAGAGTGGGTTGATAGCTATTGCAGCCCCAGATGGGAATTGGGTTACATGACAGATCAGGCTGTCTTCCAATTTTATCCAATACTAGCGATAGGGGGGGGAGGGGGGAGGACAGCTGCAACTGTATAGTCCTTCTAGGGTTAAAGATCCTAATGCTTTAAAGAGAATGTCTAAAAGAAAATTTCTTTCTGAAATAATTTATGGAAATGCCGTGCTCCCTTTGAAGGTTCCATGTCACTGCATGGCACTACGCAATGTTCTCTTTCTTCACCTGTCAGGCAAGGACCACCTCGAAGAGTCTCACTGCTGATTACTAGTTAATTGTCATTAATAAGTGACAACTGACATTATGGGGGCTTAATGCAGAGAGAACAGAAAAGAGCCACAGATATTCTAATGAGCTGACTCCTACGTGCCCTCTATTGTTGTCGAAAATGAGGAGCTGTCGTCATTGTTCAGGAGATGGGCTTCAATTGCTCTGGAAAAATATTCTCTTTTAATTTCTTTATGCATAGATAATTCCTGGTGCACTCTCTCTCCCTCTCTCCGTCTGTCTCTCTTGCTCTTTCTTTTTCTCTCATACACACACACGCAGACACACACACCTTTCTATGAAGACAGTGAAAACTTCCACTGATGATATACAATATGTATTAAGATACGGTAAAGCTTTTTAAGTACTTTGATTTAGATATGCACACGTGCAAGCATATGTGTACACACATACACACAGACTATCTACACATAAATGCAAATCACCAAGACTTTTATTTTAAGACTCAGGAAAGGGGTGGGCACGGACAACTTCTCTAAGAAAAGGAACCAAGAGGGAATGGTCAAGACTATACGGGTTGATGTATGAAGTTAGGTTTGGGGAAGTCCTGTTCTGTCCCTAGTGCGAGGAACTTTGAAATGATGGCAACGAGTGCACACAGATTTCAGATACAGGTACCTAAAATTAGGTCCTTGCTCTTAATTTAAATAGTAGCTTAATGACTTGATGATTTTCAAAACTGTCAAACAGGCAGGAGCTCCCTGGGAGGCGGTGGTGGCTGCGGATGCTCAACACTGCCTGCTGAAAGTCAAATCCATTCTTCGCACACTTTCTGAAAATCTCAGCCAGCAGAGGGCCAGAAATTTGGGGGAGATGATTTAATTAGGCATCAAACTCCTGGTTGCATTTCCTGAGAATTTTAGAAAACTAGGAGTTCTGCTTACACCAGACAAGTATGGCCAATCCAGGATAAACTGACTTCTGTGCAATGCCAGATGAAAAGTATATATACATATAAAAGAGACTCTCTCACTTTGCCGATTTGGGATAAGCAAGGTTGCTGAGGGTGCTGCTGACAACCACTGCTGAGAACCTCTCCAAAAGCCAGGAAATCACCCATGATTCTTGAGGTAAAAATTTAGGTGAAACAAACTGAAGCCAGAAGCGTTGTTATGGTGGTGCCAGCTTCTCCTACCAAGTATGAAGCAACACAATCACCTGTATCAAATCTTTAAGTACAGGCAGTACTTGAGGTCTAAATTGTAGAAGAGGAATTTTCTATTTTTACCAGTAAATATCCAAGAGTTTCCATCCTGCAACAATAAATTGCATGTCTGTATTGCTTTCTAACAGTTAAGGCTGTGAGGGTTTGCCTGAGAAGTAGCTTATCCAGTGTCTTCCGACTATTTGCACAAAGGGGAGAGCCCATCATTTTAAGGGGAATTTCATTTCGATTTCATAGCTCAAGTTTAAAACTCAAGACTCACAGGAAAGAAAATGAAAATGAGATGCCTCTCTTATATTGTGCTCAGAGCGAAGACATTCATTAGCATTCTCTGTCTTACTGCCTGCCAAGGCCCAAACAAAAGATACAGTCTGGAACAATGGCCTGAAATGAGGAACACAACCGAAGCAGCCCCACAGGAAACCTGCCATTTCCCATGGTTCAGGGACCTGGAGCCAATATATAGTGCCCTGAGCACATGTGTGGAAGTGGAAAACTCCTCAAATGACAGTAGGTCATCTTTTTTCTTTTTTTTGCTGGGCTTCCCACTGAAGTCAACGGATACCATGTCTTACATCACCATAGTGCAACTTCATGGGTCCTAATTCCCAGCTCTGTATGTGACTTTGGATATGACCTCTCTGTGGCTGAACCTACCCGTCTTTTAAAGAGATGAGATAATGCCTGTATGGCAGAGAAGACACATGCTGTAATCTGTGGTGAAAGAGTTTGTAATACTGCGTAGAAAGCATTTCTTGACATTGCCAGTGTCTTTTCAGTTACTGCACTGTCTTTAAAATTTCCTTTTGGAGAAGGCAGTTGAAAAGATCACAGTCCAAGCCATTTCAGTTCCTGAGGCAAGAGGTCAGCTTGATGCTCTTTGTGGTGCTCCTCTACCTTCTTACCCTCTGGGTTAGGAAGCTCTCCACTGCCCACCACTAAGCTCAGTCTAGGGTCACAGCTGCCAGGGCAATTTCATATCCAAATCTATCACAACAGTTGTTACTGTCCTCATAATTCTTCCCTTCTTTCTTCCTTTCTAGCTGCAGCAAAACAGTTTTGGCAGCTTCTGGAACTTCTCTGCCCCCTGGACCCTAGCAAATCTGATGCTAGATACCGGTGATGTCAGCTGAAGTTAGTATGTTGAGTGGAGCGGGTAAAAGTTGGGGTGCTAGGTAGACTGGGTGTTTTATTGCTTTTAATACCATCGATCTTATTAATGCTACTGGAATGTAGCAAAAATTGATGGAGATATTCCTGAGTGGAGTCGTTCCCTTCTTTATCGAGAATCCTGTGGCGTAAAATTGAACAATTGCTCTCCTGCCCTATGTACTTCTTCCCTCTCAAATGAGAGTCATTAACCTTATTTTCATTGTGTATGTGTACTAGAGATTGTCACTCAAGACCTCTTAGACATTTTAGCAAACACTTTCAAATGGCTGGGACTCTGGCTGTGGTATTCTTCTTTAAATAATTCACAATCATTAAAATGACATCAGACTATCTCCACTTCTGGCATTCTTTCCAGTCTCTTTCTGTCTCTTAGATGTCCATGTGGGACGAAGGTAAAGCTGGGTCTGTAATGATGGATGTCCCTTGCAGAAAGTGGTTTAGAATAACCCAGGACACACAACAAAGCGAGAACTGGAGATAGTCTTATCTCACTTTTAGAGCTGTAAATTATTTAAGGGAGCGCTCCAGCTCCAGGAAACTGAGGTTACAGCAAATACTAAGCTTCCTGTATGGCTATTTTTCTTGTGTCAGGTGGTGTGGCAGAGTTTATTCATAGGCATTCAGGGGCTGTGGAAATAATCAGCAAATGAGGAAAATATTTCATTTTCTTTTGCTATTTCTCATGTCAGATTTCTAGAGAACTGAGGCTTGAGGTTTAGGGCCCTCTGCATTGAATTCAAATCCATAAAAATCCTCTTGATGGCTAGAAAACATTGCGCCAAACTAATAGATGTATTGTCAATAGAGATTATTACGACTTCACAAAATGCTCCAAGTAACAACATATCATTTATCTAATCAGATGCAAGATGCTCCAATCCAGTGACTGTTAATAAATAACTAACTCAAGAAACAACGCAATGAAGTTGCAATGCATGAAGTGCTCAGTGACAGCTTGTGCAGTCTATCTTGCTTCAGTTGGCATCGAAAGCTTAAACATGCTCCCTTCTTTCCTCACACATCCTTGCTTGGTACATAAAATATACATGAAAACAAGCTGGGATAACAAATACCTATATGCACTGCTGATACTTAAGAGGAAATTTCTGAATTATCTTGGAGAGGGCTGCTTCAAGTGATAGCAGCAGGGGAGGGGGTGCCTCCTGCGTGCCCTCCATGGCCAGGATCAGGGGAGAAGGGGCCCCTCCACAGGGCAGGGCAGGGCAGGGCAGCAGCTCCTTTAGTGCCTCTGAAGTCCCTACCTCTCCGCTGCCTATCCTGGCAGCTCTACAGAGTAAGCTAAACCTAGTCTTTCCCTCTCCTTCTTCCCCAAGGCAGCAGTGAAGCCTCCAAAGACACACCAGCCAGTCAGCAAGGAATGGGCACCTGCCACCTCTCATGGGAGGATGCCTCCGGAATCCTTCAGTCACTGCAGGGCATGTGGACATCCCTGATCTGTGAAGGAAACGCGAAATCCTGCCTCCTTTACTAACCGACACAGGGACAAGGAGGAAGAAGAAGAAGAAAGAAGGCGATTCCATTCTTCATATCAAAGTGCTAATTTCTTGAATTTGGAGGTGGAAAAAGTGTGGCTTTTGTTCCAGTAACAACTCTTGCCTTTGGTTTCTTTTTAACATTACGCTGACGGTAAGTAGGTAAAAATCATACTAATTTGGGGAAAGGCATTTTTTACATAGTGTATATAACAATATCAGGAGATGGGGGTAGAATTTAAAAGTGGTACTTTTCTTTGATTCTTTCCCTTTCAATAGCTGTTGTTTTGATTACCCTGTGCCTTAGGCTATCATTAGAATCTTTTTGTGTGTGGAAGTATTAAGTCCATAAATATGAAAATAAGCCTGTAATTGACCCATGGACTGAATTTATTTCCATTAGATTCTTCTGCTAGTATAAAAAGCACAAACTGGAAGAGTGATATTTATGTGCGTATGAAGCTCCCCAGCTCTGATGGTATATCATATATTTGATAACAAGGTTATGCTCTTAAAGGGACTACTCAGCAAGACCGGGTGGGGAAAACAGGTGTCTTATTTTAGTTTTGAAAGCAAAACTGGGTACAGCCATAAAATACATGCACAGCACATACCATTATTTTGATTAATCGGACTGCTAGAGAACGGCTTATAATGAAAGCTGATCAGCATGTCCCAATCAGTCTCATTAGGTTCCTCTGCAAACACCTGGAGAAAGGCAGCCAGTGGAGGGTACTTTGGAGGCAAGAGGAGCCGAGTGATCTACCACTGAAAACACCAGGGTTGCCACACCTGCTTGTGTGCTTTAATGGAGCTTTACGGTACGCGGGGAGTTTTCTCAGTTAAATGGGACATAAAGCTCAGCTGCCTTCTGGGGAGGTTGTGTGCTGTTGCCGTGCCCTATGCATCATGCGTAATATTCCAGTTGTTGCCTCTGTTTGTGGCCACAGCTGTAGTTCTGCTGAGCTGCTACATAAAGTTTTCCAGGGTTGCTGTTGGTTTCTTTTTTCCTTCTGGATTTTTCCACCTTCCCGCTGTGTGAAGGGACCATATGGCACAGCTATTACATCAGGACCTGCAGGCAATTCCCACTCAGGCAGTACACCGGAGCAGGGCTGCACGTCGAAGAAAACAAAGGAGGGAGGGAGGGGAGAAGGTGGGCGAGATTACTTTCAAGAACAAAATCTCAGAATATTCAGGGCTTGTGTCGTGAGACAGGCAACTCCCACCCTGCCCCCATGAGACCCGTTATTGTCTGCCACAGCCTGCTCTCTCTGCGTGGTACAAGATGCTGGTATGGTCGCCTAGCCCTCTGTTCCTCACCAAGGTCGGCTTGGCAGGAGGATGGCAGCTTGCAGGGTCCTCAGTGCCACAGCCTTGCTCCGGGAACGGGTGTGGGCAGCCTCCTCTGGCTGTAATTTGGAAGGTGTATGGCATGGTGTGGCATGGAAGGTAAATATATGTTCCTAGATGATCCCCGCCCCCAGTCTATCTCTTCTTTTTTTCCTCATGTGCTGGGGACTGACCATTAATATACGCCAAAGGGAATCATACGATTAAACAAAGTATAATTAAGACATTGAGGTTTTTGTTTGTCTGACTTAAATCTAAATTTGTATCAAGGGGGTTAAAAGTGGAGAGGTCTTTCAACAGCCTTCCCATTTGTTTCTCCTAGTAGCTGTAGCGACCATTATTAGCACTGCTTTGAATTAATGGCCAATTGTCCTATCATAGTTTAAGAAATATGATGGGCTGTCAAACCAATCCCAAACAAGATTCTGAGCACCTAATACATTGAATAAAAAAGAAAGAAATTAAACGGTGGCAAATAAAATTGGTATCTGATCTCTAGCCAGTGCTGCAAAAAACAGACAGGAGGCTTGGTTGTGAAGCTCTTCCTCCATCATGCAGGATGTCTCTGTGGTACAGGTTACAAGGATGACCCTACAAAAATTATCTGGAACATCAGTTACCTCCTTGGCCATGCGTTTCCCTCCATGTGAGACCTTCTTGCTGTTATCTGGGATCTCATTACTTCATAGAGGGGAGAGCCTGTGGGCAGGATGGTCTCACATCTGCACGTAGTAAGTTGTGCTTTCTCTCCATGGATGTGGTCCATTCACAAATGATGTCCAACCAGTACTGAGAGGAAGAAGCACCTTCTGCATTGCTGGTTTTTTGCACTTCTTGGCAGATAAATAAAAATAAGATTATATCATTGGCTAGATGTTGCCAACATCTCTTTTTTGAAATGCTATGTGGTATTGTGACCAAGTTTAAAGAAACCACCGCCCCACCCTATATACCTCAGAAACCAGAGCAGAACAGCCGACTTCATGGTTGGAAACACATTAACCATCAGCCTGGCACAAGAGGGCTTCAGCCGCACCCGTCAGCAACCCAAGCACTGGAGCCCTCTCAACTATGCTTCAGGTGAGGGTGTGATAGAAAGACGGGCTCTTGCTGCCTTGGTGGGTGTGCTCCCGGCCATAGAGGGCAGCTACACATCCAGCCTTATAACCAAGCATGGGGACGTAGTAATATGTGGACGGTGTGTGACCAACTACCACGAAGCTTTTGTGGATGTTCAAGCTATCAGAGCAAAGTAGCTTGCCAGTGCACAGCAATTTCTGGTGCTGTTGACATTTACGATTTCATTCCAAATTTTGCAGTATCTGGCGTTGGTATTCAGGTCCTAGTGCCTGTAGCCAGGTGATTAGGGGAGAAACACATGTAAGTGAAGTTTCTAGCCCGCAGACTTGCTGATAAAAGTTTTAGGATGTCACCCTAAAGCTTAGTTAGAGTCAGAAAATCAGTCCTCTTTTGCAAAGTCTCATAATTATTGGCAAGTTTTTGTCGGTTACCTATTTTCAAACTATCATTTCAACTCGTAACCCTCCTGCACTGGTCTTAGTTCATCATGCTGGAGTCGTGACTGGATGGTTATTTGGATGCAGTGCAGCCAGCATCGCTAGAGAAATACCATGGGGGTAAGAGCTGGAAACAGGCACCAAGAAAGAAAATCTGTTACCAGCAAAATCAGTGGAGGCGAGACCCTCCTGGTGTTGGTTACACCCGAGGGAAAAGAGGGGCACAAAGACAGGCTACACACACTGGAAGGTCTCCAGCACTTAAACCACAGCAGAGACGGTGGCACATTTCTGGGCAGGGAGAAGGGGAGGCACGGGAAGGCACCTGCAGCCAGCAATGGGGAAAGGGCAAGAGCATCACAGATGCTGTGCTTCCCATCCTGCAGTCCTTACTGGGGTGGGGGGACATGCCCTCCGAGCAGTTGTGTCAGCGGCGATGGGAGAAGAAGTCGCAAGGCAGGGGTTTTCTGGGCCACTCCCCATTGCTCCTCTGGGACTGCTGACGGAGTAGAAGAGTGGGAGCAGGAGTGGTCTGTAGATAGTTAGCTTTCTACAGCAAGGGGCACATTTTTAGCACTGAGTGAAAGAAGTAGCCACACAACTCCCATTAACAATAACGCGATAGCGTGTGTGAGTTCCTATTCACTGTACTGAAAATTTACCCCTAAGGGTCCACATAAATTTGAGCTGTTGACCGTGTGAAATGTTCTTTTATGGGCAATAAGGACACCGAGAGGCAGCTACATGTTTTCCTAAGCTCTGGCCACATACCAGTATTTGTCTGCATAATTTTTCAATTTTTCTTCCCAGATTCTTCATACAATGCACACATTGCTTATAGAGTGCAGGCAAAAAATGGTTTTAACAACGGTATACTTTGTTATTAAATTAGGGCTTGGAACTATAATTCCCCATCTCTGTATTTTGATGAGAAACTCTCTACAATGTTATCAAACTAATATATTGTAGCAAATTCTATATCTGCTGCCTGTGCCACGTATAATATGAACTGTATGAGAAAGAGCTAACTTCCTAAAGAATTTTTTTTTTCTCTCTTTCTCACTAAGAAACAAACAGCTTACTGGCAGGTTGAGTATTCATGCTGCTGAATCCTACCTTTTATTTGATTATGTAAATGGAGAGGGACTGTACTCTGGTACATCTTGGCAAAATTTAATTTCTAGTTTATGCCTAAAACTACCCCCCCCCCCCCCCAAGATTTGCAATTATCAATAATGCTATGTATTCTCGCTCCTCTCTTTCTCTTCCACTTTCTTTCTTTCCTTTTATTTTTCCTTTTTCCCCCCTTTTTTTCCTTGCAGTGTTATCAGGCTGTCTTTCAAATAACTAGAGCAAAGAGTTTTGCAAGGGAGGCGTATATCCTCTCAGCAGACATGTTCAGCATTTTGAACTCTACAATTGTAAACAATGGACATGCGTGTATTTTAAAAAGAAACTTGGAGTAATTTATCTTAATTTAAAACTGACTATTCCTGCTCAGACTTTTTCTTTTTTTCTCTTGGAATACTACACTTATAAATCCTCAGACAATCTCCTGGTAATTCATATTAATACACTTGGGGAAATGGTTTGGATTCAAAACAAATGTTCTTGCAAATGTAGTTATCTCATCCTCCTCATTTTCTAGATCCCCAAATCCAGCTGGTTTAACTGTTTAACACCGGGAAGCAAGAATGGATTTTCCCTGCAACGCTTAGGAGCAGCTGTCTGGACCCAGAGGGGAGGGTCGTCTTCCTGCGTGCGCCTGAACTCCACCAAAGGGACCCATAGAGGTGCCTGCGAGCACTCGTGCTCCCCGCGAGGCAGGCACACGGGGGGAGCAGGAGTGGCAGGAGTTACAGCAGGGATTTGCAGGACTACTGGGGTTTGCTTATCTTGTGGGGTTATTCCCTTCCCTGCCCCCAGGCTGGTGTATAGTAGTAGCAAAGGAGTTAGGTAGCGAGCAGCTAGGAAACCTAAACCCACGCTATATCTACACCTACCTGCTAGAAGAGCAACTCTCATTTTGCTTGACTAACACCTCTCGTTTTCTTGGTGGCTCTTCTTCCCATTTGTCTTCACTCGGGAAGAAAATCATGCAGAGTGGGTCTCACCTTGTTAAGCCAACTCGTGGTGTGTCAGACAAGCCTGACCACACGCCTGCAAACACCATCCAGGATAGCTGTTTCATCCTGGACCTGGAAGGGAGTTTGGAAAAAGCATCATCCTGCCTTTATTTCTTTCGCTCTTCCCCTGCACCGTCCTAGAAATAATAAACCAAGAAATCTCATGTTCTGAAACAGTGCGACGAGGTGCTTGCACAGTCTCGTCCTGTATCAACCCTTTTACTTGAAAATTAAACTTTAATTGAAAAATAGGTTTCGGAAGAAATCCCCAGCCAGTGTCTGCCCAATTACAGCAATGTAACAGTTACAGTGGAAAGCTGTTAATGTTAGTTGCAGTCCATGTGATATGTGGAATACACTTCAGATTTAACATCAGCATTCAAGACCATGACTATGTTTTGATGCTCCAAGCAGGAGTTTTTATGCATTTAACATCAATTTTATGCATTATACATCTTGCTGTACCTGGGCGCGGAAGTAACCATATGACTCTGTTATTCATTCTGAATTAACTGTGAACAAAATGTTTGCATCAACTATTCATACAGTGGCTGCTTTTGCTATGTGTCTCTAGGTGGCAACTAAGTGACTCGGTGTCTTATTTGACTGGCTTTTAGGCAGAAGACTTTACAGGTACTGTAAGCCACGAAAGGAAAGCGCTTCGTTTGGTAGCCGCATTGACTCACTGACAAAACCCTACGTTACTGCTCACATCAGTATGGTGTAGGCAGTTTCATTTGTGATCTCTTGTTTGTCTCTTGAGCGAAATGAAGCTAACATGCTGAGAGCTGTCTTCGCCTAGTCACACTTTGGCATGTATGTGTGGGTTGTTTTTGGGGTCATAAAATTTTGAGTGGTATAGAGCAGTGAGTGTGTTAGAATGATACCTGATAACAATACTGCATCTTTACGATGTGTCAGGCTCTCTCTGATAAATTCTCTTGCTTTCCTTTCTCTTCCTCAGGATGTTTTAACTTCCAGAGGAAACACTGATTTTTACTGTAGAAGTGGGGGTGCAACTACTCAGCCTATGCCAGGAGCAATGTCGTACCCCGAATTAAAGCAATCCATAAGGTAACCAGAGGTCGTAGCAACATGGGAGCTTCCCAAAATAACCGTAGGCACCTTTTTTCCATTTTGCTATTTCCAGGCCAGTTGGGACTTTTTACAAAAAAAATTTGAAAACAATTTAATCATCAGCACCTGGATGTGCACAGCACTTCCCACCCTCACTCCCGCTGAAATTTCATAAGAGATTTTAACATGCATATTTAGAAAGCTCCATCACAACAGCTCCAAAGTGGCTGTTACAATATTGATGTTGTTTTATACAGTCAGTTGTAAGTTATAGTCAAAAGGAAAGGTTTAGGGCAAGGTATAAAAACAGGATGTGACTGAGTGATTTAGAAGGACGAAGGGAGGAACTCCTAGGAAATGGCACAACACTGCTCTAGGAGCAAAAGGAGGCAAAGACTGAGACCAAAGGTGAAGTCCAGAGCAGCAGAAAAATGAGTGGGTAGGAAAGTAGGCACATTTTTGATCAGAAAGGTTGTGAAAACACTGTCCATAGCCAGTTTGGGGCTACAAAGACTGTTTTTCAAAGCTGCCCATTCTGTGAAGAAAACCAGTTGCCACAGCGTGCAGGCTACCTGCTAGACGGATGAGTGGAAAACAGCTCAATGATGGCGATGCAGGATCACAGAAATAACCTTACTTCCCGCCACGGGTAAAAGGACCGTATTCGGGTGCAATCACAGGTTAGGGAATGAGTAAATTGGGCTATCCCTCAGCTCTGCTGTTTATTTCTGTGAAACTCAGCAGTTTCTCATTCTTCCCTATGCACAAAGAGCAAACGCCCCTCTTGCTCCCGCACTGGCTGAACCTCTTCAGCTTTAATGGGCACCCTAATGTTCTTCTGCACGCTGCAGCAGGTCCACTTGTGGTGGTCACGGCTTTCTTTGGGCTACAAGGACATGAAAGAAAAACATTGCCTCAACATCTTCAGCAAGGTGAGTCTCACGGACAAAAAGCCAACAGAGGAGTCGCCTTGGACACAATTCCCCTACTCTCTTTTGTGTATGCTTGAAGATATTTTGGAGTAATGTTCTCCTCTGCTGATTCATTCTTCTAGGAGATATGCAGGAATTCTTCTTTCAGAGGGAAGTGACAAAGGAAACTGTTTTACTTTCTTTTCCAAAGTACTTGTAAAAGGGTACTTTCCTAATGTCGAGGTAGGTGCTTTCAGAGCAGTGGGATTTTAGATGTACAAGAGCAGAACAAGTCTTTTTTATTGGTAGGGTGGTCATGACGGTTCAGGAAGTGCAAAGGCTGTTGCTTCCACACCAAGGTGCTCTCAGCTCCTCAGAAGTAGAGCCGCCTGTATCTGGAGTTTTCCAGCCATCTCCATGCACGCTTAGCCGCTGCTGACTTGTCTCTCGTCTCCTTCTCCCTCCATATTCCTGCCAAGCAGAAATGTCTTGCAGTTGTCTCATCCACGGATCAGTCCGTGGTGTAGGTTTCCAGCACAAAGTGAAATGTGACAGGCTGTACGGTGCGATCACCGCAGGCAGCCCGACTTCACATTAAATGTAATTCTTTCCATAATTCTTGTTGCTTATTAACACGTTGGAGGCCTGATCCTGATTCCTTTGAAGGCAATGACAAAGCTCCCACTGAACGTAGCGGGAGGTGAAGGGCGGCTTTTGCTGCTTGACAAAAACAAAACGTTATGGTGCTGGAGTTGCTTGAGAAGCGTAAATCCAGCAGTCCTTAAACTTTACATTTTTTTCTTCCCCCACATTTATTTTTGTTTTAAAGCTACACCTCCTCATTACGGTGTAATTTTATAAAAACTGTAGAGCTGTAACCCCGACCCTATTCCTGGCCATGCCAGCGGCCATCTCCAGGCGGGCCGTGTGCGGTGCCAGGCATCTGGCAGCTGTGGGCACTCGGGCGGCCCAGGGAGGCCTGCTCGGCATCTCCTTATGGCGATGGTGGGCAGAGGCGGCGTGCTGCCCCAGCTGCAGCCTCCGCTTCAGCCTGGGTGCCGTTGGCCTTTCCCCCTCATGCTTTGCCTCAAGCTTCAAGCTCTCCTGGGCCTGAGGTTTGCAAGCCTGGCCCAAGGCCCCATCAAGCAGCCGGGGTTGGGCGGGCGGTGCCTCCTTTGGAAATGGCCGTGTGGGGAGCCTGGCGGTGGCTGAGAACCATGTCTCCCGCCATCTCTGGTGCCACTGCAAGAGAGCTGCACCTCTACCCACGCTCCTCAGCAGCCTCTTTGTCCCTCAGTACCCCCGGCCCTCCCTTGCACCCCTGGGGTTTGCTTTTCGAGCAACCTGCCCACCTGGTTTTTGCAATTGCCTTGTGCAAGCAGAAATAGGATTGTAATCTGAGCGAGCCCACAGCCTCGAAAGCTGTCTGCCTGCTTCGCTTGGGTTTCAGCGTGCTGCCACCTCACCTATTGAGCTAAATTTCCCATTACAACTTGAATTTAAATATTCTAATAAATTTGTTTTAGAAACTCTTACAGCTCCCTTGTGCCATTTGCAGGGAAACACTCTCTGGGTTTTTTTCTGGGAGATGGAGATTTCTTTGTGCTTGGGGTGACTGATTGAATTTTACCTGCGCTAAATTATATTTGCACATTCTAGTAATTGCAAAGGGCCACACAGAGAAACAAAGCATTGACTGCCGTTGTACTGGGATTTCCCAGATGTATAATTTCAAATTGATATGAAAAAAACCTTTGCAATGCATTAATAATAGCAGAAAATGTAACTCAGTTGGCCAAGGGTGAACAGAGGCTTTTTTTTTCTGAGCTGCAAAACAAGCTATAGACCTCAGGTGACTAGCATTTATTGTTAGAATGGGTTTTCTATCGCATACCTTCTGAAATACAAAATAAAGATTTATACTGACCAACTTTGCTGTATATAATGGATCTGGATCATACCTGGGAAGGAGTGTGGGTTTTTCTGAAGTGGAAGCGGAAGGGTTTTGTCTAATTCAAAGGCACTTTTCGGTTATTCAGTCTTCTGGCAGGTCACCTGTCCTTTTTCTGCTGCTCAATATTATCTCATGGTTGGAAATATTATGACATTGAAAAAGAAATCTTTGGCAAACAGCACATACTTTTCAAGTAATGTCAGAGTGCACCGAGAATGAGAGGGAATGATGCTCAGTAAAGATACCAGTGGTGTACTTACATGTTTATTAATAAAGCACGAAGATTAGCTTTTTAAAGGCGTAGGCCAGTGTTGGAGGACTGGTTTTCCCACTCTCCACAAAATCAAAGGAGACCAAAAGCCCTGATATACGTTTAATAATAATAACACATCTAACACGTGTTATAATAAAGTGCTTATGCATACAGCTCTGCCTGGCTGCCTGATTGACTTCAAGGTGGTTTCTCACAGGCCTGGAGTGTACACATATGTCGAGCATAAATACTTCACTGAAACGATGCCGGAGGAAGAAGGTACCATCTCAGAGGGAGAGTGACACACAAAATATTAGCATGTCAGTCTAAACAGGAACCTCAGTATCCTACCAAGCTGCGGTGGTATTTTCTAAAGAAAGAGAGGGTACTCACAAACCTGAATTTTAGTCTTGGGATATCGCTACTTTGGGGGGTCTGGCTCACACCCCGGTGTGGCCAGTCTCTCTCCTCCGTGGAGCAGACTACGAGCAGCGGCTTAAGATCTCCTTTATGGGCATCCCTGCTGCATATCAACAGCCTGCATCACATCGCCACATTGCTCCCTTTAGTTTGCAAAGCAAACACTGCAGCCTGGCCACCAGGAAGTTTTGCATGGCCCTGTCCGAAAGCCCCTCTCGAAGGGTGGGAGAGGGACCCTCTGCTTGCGGGTGTTAACTCTCCTCCCTGCCGCTGATTTCCAAAGCGGCTGCTGGTGTGCAGCAGGTCTCGGTGGCTGATTGTCACTGCCGCTCTTACTGAGGCCAGGATGGAGCTGGGTCTCTGTTTCTCAAAAAGGGGAGGCATAAGCACCGTTTTCTTGGTTTTTTTTTTCACGGTTGTTTTTTCCAGCACAATACTACCACAGCAATAACAAACCTCTATTATCACCACTATTTTTAATGCTGTGAGCAATTGTAACTGGAAGCTACCTCCTTGTCTGTGCCTTACAAGCACTTCTTCCTTTCCACTCAAACTCTGGGAGTACACAGCTCAACTATTGCTGCCTTCATGCTCTTGCAAATTTTAATGCATTATTAATAATTTTGTAACATATTTCTTCAAGCTCTTTAGAAGAAAATGTTATTTCAGTGCTGCCTCTGATAAGAGTCTTAGTCACCATGTGCACTATTTCCAAGCTACCACACAACCTGAGCTTTTAATTTGTTCCCCCTGTTCAAGCACAGGAAGGACCTTCGGAGAATAATATTCCTCATTATCTGATTGCTTTTGTGAATCGTTTCCTGCGTTTCTAGGTATGCTTATCATCATGTCATAGGCAGTACAGATGGGAGACCTATTAACTAATCTAGCGCACGCTCCCCCTCTTACCCCCACGATGAGACATCATTTAATTTGTGAAACATATTCACGTCCAGATAAATCCATATTTGTGCTTCGGAAAAAAATAACAACAATGCCAGGAAAAAGAAAAAAAATCTCCCCAAAGGAGATGTTTCCATAATTGCTGAAGAAGGCAATCCGTCCCTCGGCTCAGGTCACCTTTGCCTATCCATAAATGCCCTTGCAAAAGCATGGTCCAGAAAGGCGACCGGGGGGGGTGCTGGATGGGGTAAGAGGGTCTCGCTCCCTCCCTTGCCCTCGCTGTGGGGTGCAGGAGGAAAAAGACACAATTAGCTGAAAAACATTAGCAGGTAAATGATCTTTACTGTGGGCCCAGAAGCTGCCGGATGGCGTTGTAAGGAGATGGTGAGAGGGAGTCGCAAAAGGATCTGAGAAGAAAAGGAGATTGACAATTTTTGACTGGAAACATATTTGTTGAAAAATAGTGAGCTGACAAAAATGAAATACTTCAGAATAACATTTCAACTTTTTCAGAATGTCCTGATTTTTCATTAAAAAATGTGAAATAGAAAATGCCTATATAATTTTCTGCAAGCGTTAACATTTTTTCAATTGACAAATCAAATTTTTCTCTCAATTTTATAATTGGATTCTATTTTATTTCCACCAAAAATCTGAAGGGGTAAAAACAGAAAAAGTATGTGGGAGGAAACGACGCTGGTGCTATTTTTTTTTTTTAATACATTCTTTCTGGAAAAAAGATGGGGAAAATAATTATTGCCTCACCCTCCCCTCGGGGGGGGGGGGGGGGAAGCTTTGTACCTTTGTATTTTAAAATGTGTTCAGACACTGCATGAAAATGCTCAGGAAGGACTAAAATCTTTTGCTTCTTTTTAATACTATGTATTCATGCTTACATTGGTATATATTCTATGTAATATAATAAGTATATGTAAACCTTAATAATTGTAATGACAAATTGCGTAGCAATGGTTGTTCATAACCCATCTTCTGTTGATCAGGAAGGAATAGTTTACAGGAACGAACAGGATTTTTTCTGCCCTCCCCAGAAAGTGAGGGGAAGGCAAAAATGTCCCCAGCGCCCTGGGTCTGCCCGCAGGACCCTGAGGGGGGTGTGGAGGGCTGCCTGTCCCCGCGAACCCACGCTCTGGGGGTGGCCAGTCTCTGACTAGCAGAAAGGATCGTTTTGCAGGGTTGGGGTGATATTCGTGCTGTTCAGGCAGTTACCAGGGTATGAGTCTGTCTGTCTGTCTGTCCGTAGTGTGTGTGAGCTGAGGCAGCATCAAGGGGGCGGGCAGCGGGGTGATTTGGTCAGGATGGCAGCACTTCTGCTGCACTGCTTGCTGTTGCTTGGTAAGGAAGCAAAAAAGGATTAAAAAATAAATAATACTGGTGACGTCTGGCCACTCGGTGCTTCATGAGAGAGCATCCCTTGTTATGCCTAATGCTGCAACATCTTCGAGTCATTACAGGGAGAAAAACCCTGTCATTTTTGAAGTATATTTTTCTTTCTGGAAGTTTCAGAGTTCCACATTTCAGACAAATGAACCATTTTTAGCAACCTGGAGCATGAATCTGCAGGGTCCATATGTGGTGGCCATGGAGCTGATGAAAGGAAAGGGTACTGGACTATCACTGTGCTTCTCCAGCTAAGCACTTTGTCAAGTCTGGACTGCTCCAACATGTCAGTTTTTGCAGTCAGGGGATGAAGGGGAACTGTCAGTCAGATAACTGGCTTGGCTATATCCTAAGGGGTAGTGCCCATTTTATTCTGTCTTGTCTGTAGCTCAAAAGCCCACCTGCAGACCTTTGCCTGTTCCCTGCCGGTGTAGCTGGAGAGGAGCAACCCTTGTGCTATTTCCCTTGTGGATACTGCTTACTGCTCTTTAATTACCAGTGCAGGGCCCTAACACTGTCCATTTCCATGCTGTTAACTTGGTGTGGTCAGCTTGGTCACAGATTGGCAGGGGTCAGGGTGAGCCCCATGGGGCTTGAGCACTGGCAGGGCAGTGGGGAGCGGGTGGCCCTGGTGGGAGCGTCCCAGGATGGGGCAGCAGGCAGCTGCCAGCTCTGGCGGTGCCACGGCATGGCAGGGACACAGGGAGCAGCCCGGCAGAAAGCAGGAGTGCAGACAGAGGCAGGCGGTGCTCCCAGGGGCATGAGGAAAAGCTCCTGTTAACCACGGGTTTTTTTGTCCTGAAATGGCATTTGCTTGTCTTGGCCAGATGCATGTGATAGATAAAAAGATGTTCATAAAATGATACTCATCTCCAGTGATGGCTTCTTGTAGGTCAGGGGAAAAAAGTGGTGATTGCAAGGATAAAGGGGGGACAAGGGGGAAAGAGGAGGAAAAGCAGTGCCAGTGGTGAGGATTTAGCCTGCAAATCTGTGTGGCTGGCCGTGACTACTGTAGCAACAGCTACAGTGAGAATACATTGCACTTTTCTGTTGACTTTTCAGTTTTTTAATTACGGGCAAGTTGGTAATGGCATGCAGAATCAGATCCTGCTTCCTTTCACACTCCAGACACTCATGTCTTGACCACAGGGCCATAAAATTATCAAAAGGAAATATTATTGGCTGTAACCACCTCGGTAATATTTTTACAACTCCTGATTGACCACAAATCTATATTTAATAAGGAAAACAAAGCAAACACACACACCATTCACTTCAGCTGGTGCTGTACATTTAACTGGGGAAACACATTCATTCTATAAGGAGGCAGGAATTGCAGACCATGCCTAGGAAAATATGCTTATTATATCCATGACTGGAAAAAAATATAAATTTTCCTTTTTAGGTATTTTTATAAGTTGTCCCAAGCTTTATCAGCTCAACTGGCCTCCTGCTAAATTATTGCAAATATTGTACTCTACATATTCATTGTAGTGGCACATTAGAGAGAGACTTTTATGTGTTGAGTACCTTACACAACATAATTCAAAAATTAAGTCTTTACTAGTTAAAAAATCACCCCTTCAGGGATTTGGATTCCTGAGGAAGCATAACACAGCCTGAAACAGTCTTGTCTTCTCCACTCAGGTTTCAAGACAGGGAGGTCCTTCTCTTCATGCTTCTAGAGAGCTGTTAAGGAATGCTGAGATAGCTTTGAACATTGAGAAAAACACTTGCAACCACTGGGAAGATACTCTGAGGCAGAGCAGAGGCTTATGGTTTCTGTCAAGACCTCCAAAAGGAAATGTATTCCCTGCAGAGTTAGCCTGGGCCTGGATGCTGCACTGCACTTGGTTCACGTTCAAGCCGCTGCAGGCACTTGGGTTTAGCGAGGGCATAGCCTGATGCGCTCTCTCAAGGTGGCAAAAGCAGGAGTGTCCCTGGGAGTATTTTACTGTGTGCTGTGGGAGCACCTGCCTGACCTCTCCGGGTCCGGGTGCAGGAAAGCTCCCCGCTGCCAGCTTGCCCAGCCAGTACCGTGCCCTGCTATGCCTCCTCCTTGCTCCTACCCACCCGAGGCATGGGTCTGGCACGGGGTGAACTCCTGCCACTGCTGGCTGCGTGGCAGCTGGGTGCACAGAGGTGGTGTCAGAGGAGGGGAGCATTTCCACCCTGGCTTGTGATCGCAAGCGGTGGGGACAGCTTGCTACAGTGAGGAGGTATGTGCTGGAGCATTGCATGGAAAGAGCTGGCCCTAGCCGCAGCTACGGCTGTGCACCCCAGCAGGTTTCCTGGCTGTGGACTGGTGTTTCTGAAACAAGACTAATGACACAAAGTGGGGTGGAGCTACGTGTACTGGAAATGACTCTGGACATTGCGTAAGAGTGGACACCTTGGAGAAGCTGTGGCAACTGCCTATGTCAGCCCATGAAGACAAGGGAGGCTGTGCCAGCCCAGGGCTAAGTTAATACAGGTCACATCTATGGCTAGGAAATTTGATGTTGACAAGTTAACAGATAGTACATTGCGATTATTTCTGTTGCCAATACACCTGAAATTATAGTGGGTTTAGAGGCCATGTGTAGCAGCTGGCAGGAGGTGGCAATTGGCTCTCGTGGGTCCACAATTCGCTTCTGATCAGGCGAGCATACATGTCCGCTGAAAGTGATGCCACTCCATCACCGCACGGCGCTTGGTCAGCCAGAGAGGCAGATTTCTGATCAGCAGCGTGGGATACACCGTCACAGACAGGTGGGTGTCTCCATGGGCAGGCAAGAGCCTTATTCCTAACTTCCCATGTGCTCATTAGCAGCCTGCCTCCCCCGGCTGGTTTTCAGGAATCCACCGTCTAGCACGCTGGCTCCTGAAGCCCTAACCTACTATTAGCTACCAACAGCTGATATAATGACACGAGAAATGTTGCAGGATAGAAGAAGCCAGCAGTAGATGCAACCTATAAATCTGCTTAGGTGGCAGGCAGGACATTCACATCACTCTGGCATACCACGTCTTCCATAGAGGAGCAGGTTTTCTCTGGGAACGGGTTCAAGGTGCTGCCAGTATCCACTTTTGTATCATGAGTTCTCTCTTGTTGCTACCGGTCTGTGTCCAGGCAAATGGTGGTGATAAGGACGCCTGGTACATTCGCATCTTTTCAGGGCTGGAGCTCATGGGTTGCCCAATAGCTCGCTCTCCCACAATGGCTGCAGGAGGTGTCAGCAAGGCGAGCGTGACAGTACACTGTAAGGCGCTGGAACCAGTAAAGTAGCTGATAGTGGGATTTGTCATACGGTGGCCATCTCGAACACTTGCCTGAACTGCTGCTGTGCCCACATCTCTCACCACCATTCCCCTTACGGGCACTTGGTCCACTTGGTCTCCATTCGCCTGCTTCTGTCACTGCCTCCCTATGTCCTGCACCTCCTTTTCCCTCCAGTAGATGATCTGCCGGTCTGATGGGTCCTTCTTGCATCAGGTCACTTCCATGTCTTGTTGGATGTTATTTCTGCCATGGCTTGTGCGAGGGTATTTCTCAGCCTGTCTTAATCAGAGACCCAGCTAGAGTGGAAAATCATATTGCTATTTCCTGCCTGCAAGCAGGAAAAATGAAGTCTCTCCCATTTTTCGTTCTGTAGCACAGCAAAGCCAAAAGTTGCTACTTTTATCTAAAACTATGCGCATAACTGACTTTTCAGTTGGCTGGCTGCATTGAAATACTGGAGGGAAACAGTCTTTCTGCTTGATCTGAAGCAACTTTTTTTTTTGGTTTCCTAGGCAAATGGGAAAAAAATCTGAAAAATTTAATTTGAGGCCAAGTAAAACATTTCATTTGACTTAAAATAAACATTTTCTTCACTATAAAATGAGAATTTCCAGTGTTTTCTTTTTGTGAAGGAAACCAAAAATTTTCTTTTTTGGATAGAGCCAAAATTTTTCAGTGAAAAACCCCCCATGATTAATTTTTATCTATGGGATATGCTTCCATCCTTACCCTCTACGTTGTGCAGGGCTTTTGGGTCTTTGGCTTGACGGGAGCTCAGTGAGGACTCTGACAGGAGAGATGCACCTACTTCTTAAAGCAGGAACCAAACAGGAGAAATCCACATTAACCCCTCCCACCCCATGAATATCTCATTACGTGCCTTTTCACAATTTAACTCTGCAAATAAAATCGCCTTGAAAAGTGTAAGGGGAGTGTATGACAGAAAGAAAATTAAAGGCACATGTTTATGAACAGCTCCCCATCCTTCCTCAATTTAAGTGCTGAAAATATTTTTGTCTTCTGTTTCATGATTTGGACAGTGTTAAAACACTGAAGCACTTTTATTCACACATCACCAACTTGTAGGAAGAAAAAAAAACCAGTGCCAGCGACTTTGATAACGTATATGTGACAAATACTGTGATGCAATTAAAATAGTGCTGTAAAGTATGGCCTGCTGGACCTTACAATTAACCACTAAGACATGCCCAGCGCTTCCTATGACTGAAAATGAGAATATCTGAGGAGCTGAGGCCTCTGAATTTGTCCTTTGAAGAGCAAGTTTTGCGCTCCTGATGAGAATTTTACCCTGTCCTGCATTTAAGGTCATCTGCACTTAGTTCCTGCTAAAAAAATATTTCCATGTTTTGTCTTTTCATAAAGGCCAAAGGAGCTCAGCTGCTGCAACTTTTCCTGAGGTATGTTACTGTGACATACTGTGCCATAAACTTTAAATGCAAATGTGTGGATATATTTGAATATAAAGGTCTTTTACGTGGTGAGAGCCACAGATGATCTTATAAATATAGTTAAGTCTGGTTTTCCACTGTAATCTTGTTTCTCTTCTTTAGTTGCATATGTAGCCCTCCAAGAGATTTGTCTTGGCCCAACTTCCCGGGGACCAAACCGCACGGGGGCTGCGACACCCCCGTGCCCCACTCCCTCTGACACTGCCTGCGCCGCGTCTCTGCCGAGATCAATAAAATGGAAATGTCATCTCTTCATCACCACGAAGGGGAGGTTGGTATTAAGTTTCAGCAGTCGATGTTCACAGCGACAGAAATTGATACACGTTCCTCGTGTTATTTCAAGGCTTGAAGCTGTTTGCAGCTGTGACTTTATCAGAAATTCTTGCCTCTCTGCCTCTGTCAAAGTCTTTTAAATTACTTTATATTTGTAGCTTTTGAGCAGCTGGATCTCTCTGCTCATATCCTTTAATTTGTTGAAATGTAGCAACAGCATTGTGGCCAAGGTAGCATGCTTGAAAACATCTCCAGCCAGTCCTAGGATGGGCTGAGTGTATGATGAAGTAGCTCATAAATGTAGCACCAGCTTATTATTTTACTTATGAAGGTGTAGCCTACCCTGACCAGTTCTGAAAGGAAGATGGGACCAAGCATTGGCTGAACAGAAAGCATGGTACAGGGCAGCTGCATCCCCTCTCCCTAAATCTTAGTCCTACCACCCAGCCCTCTTCCTTGCTGCACAAGCTTCCACATGTCTACCTGAAAAGCATTGGTCACCCAGTCTGGGGACAGCAGTAGCACCAGAAGCCTCAGATAACCGGTTCCTCAGCTGTAACCACAAGTAGCTATGAGGGGAAGAGAGAGTCTTTGTCAGTAGCTTGTATGCACAAACCACCAGCTGAAACATATTCACACAAAGCGTTTGTCAAACAAGTCGGAATAACAAATGCATATGTAAAAAAATCAAAGAATTCATTAACAGAAAAGAAGGCTAAATTAGTCAAATAAATAATTCACCACAAATTCCTCAGTTCTATTTCATACCAAACATTTACGTTAACCTTCTAATCCTTCAACTTGCTGAAGCTCTGGGAGGATTAAAGCCAAGTGAAAGCAAAACCCAAAAAGGCAAGAAAATGTACCTGTTGTACCTAACATACGCGGAGGTACATTCCCTCGCAAAGAGTTTACTTGGCTGATGGCTGGGTGAAAAGCACAGGTTAACAAAATGCTGTTGTGCTGGTGCTGCCCAGTGGCGCTCCTCAGCAAATGTACAAACATTAGCAAATCTGGCTCAGTTCTCATGCCCTGTGCGTTTCCCTTCTTCATAAACCTACTGTTTCACTAAGACCAGTGCATTGGCTAAGCAATGGTATTTCTAATCATTTGGGTCAATACTGCTGTATTGCCATTGCAACATTGATTAAATAGTTAAAATACAGCATTACAAAACCGATGAGAATACAGTACTTTGAAGTTACAGCTCACTACTGCTTCCAGTCACTTCCACAGAAAGCAATAAAAAGTACAATCAATGAATTGGGATTTCATCAGCAAGATTTAACCTCAGTCATCGTCTGTAGCAGCGCTGAGGTTTTAAAGACCACGTCATGACCCCTCATTATGGCTTGGATACAGAGGCCTTGGCTGTACCAGCGGTTGCTGGTCAAGGATTTGTTTATCATCAGAGATGATTTTGTTTTTGCCATTACAGAATTCCCAGTGTGTATGTAGCTTCTCTTTGTCTCTGCCATTCAGAACAGTCTCCATTTCTTGTTAATTTATAAACAGTGCAATGAAATCAAATGAGACTCCCGTAGGGCTTTCTTTTTATTGTAAACATGGTAATGCTCAGTGAAAACACCGAGGTATTTCAGCTAGTAAACCCAGCAGGAAAAATAATAGTTTTGGGGAGGTGGTGGCAAGTCAAATATAGCATTTGTTCAAAGTAGCATCTAAAATACTTAGTTATTTTGTAAGCATCTGACATATTGTTTTTCCCCAAGAAGGATTTTCTGGCCCTATCAAGATGGAAATCTCAGGTAAGCCTATCTATGCAGAATATATACTAAATGTATATGTTCGCCATTTTGTGGGAAAAAGAACAAAAGCAGACAGTAGTTGAGACCTTTTTTCAACTTTTGGACGTGTGAAAGATTATGCTGAGTGTCTCTTTCAGGTGCTCCAAATAAAGCAATGGGATAAAAATGTGCTTAAGTACTCTGCAAAGTTCTGCTCAGTCCCATCATCAGATGGAACAGCAAATTCACTTTTTTCCAAAAAGAAAAAAAAACCCACTTTTTTAATATCTTCTCCTGGTGGAACTGAGTGACTGCTTCTTGCTTAAAAAAGGCTAAAAAATAGGAATTAATTACACTGAATACATAAATTCCGATAGAAATAATTTCTGTTTCTAGACATGGGACATTGCTCTTTATTATTTTTATGCTGTTGCAGAATTACTGAGGTTATAACATACATTAAAAGTAGGTGCCAAGCTTTCTTAAATTAAAGGGTTGGCTATGCCCATGCCTCGCTTGCGATGAGTCAGTATCAATCGCTGTGTGTACCCAGCGCCTGTACACCTGAGAGGTTACAGTGGATGTCTCTCTCCTCACTCCATGAAGCAGAAGTACATTTTTGTAAAGTAGAGCAATGTGGCAGCAACACAATTGTTCTGCTGGGTGAATCCTTAAGCAAAGTGAGATAGAGAGAACCGATAGACTATATTTAAAGTCTATAAAAAGTTAACAGCCTCTTCTCAATAATTACGTATCTATAAAAAAAATAAAGATGATACAGGGCCAAAACTTAATGGCATTTATGTTAATGTGATACTGAACACTCACAGGCTGTAGATATCTGCAAAAGTGGGTCACATATAGCTTAGAAGCTTTACGTTGCATATTCTGTTCAGCATGTGTCTCTTCAAATAAGTTTTTTGTGTGTAAAGTGAGCAAGTCACCTCTAGTATTGCACTGCTTCTGTGCATGCTGCCTGTGTTTCTGTGAAATCAAGGAGGACTGAAAACCTCCCATTTGTTGCTGGCTGATACCCATTTGTTTAATGTTCAAGTGAGGGCAAATCTCCTGGTTCCATGTCCTTATATTTGCCTTTGTTCACACAAAGTCCCATTGCCTACCCAGGATGGGAGCAAATGAAAGTGAGGACTTAATTCCAGCTGATACCAGTTCATTGTGGCTTTATACTGGTTTTGCAGCACGCTGGTTTCACTGGGCTGCCTGGCCTTGCTGTTACTGTGAGCGAGAACCTCCATGTCTGCGTGACTAAAGGAGCCCCAGAAGTAATCTCTGCAGAGATCAGAGTGAAGGAGCATTGTGGGATGAGGGGAAAATGCAAAGACCTTTGGGAATCCAGAGAAATATGTTTCTCTCTATTTTTTAACTGGAAACTCTGGTCTTCATTTCCTTGCTGCTTTTATAAAAAATTCAAAGTTATATCAGGCATTAAAATGACAAATTGGCTGATTTTGTCTGTTGTTATAAATATGGAGCACTATTTGCTTGTCAGGCAGCTTCATAATTAGCAGCGGTCTATGTGGTATCAAGGCAAGAGATCATCAGATCAAGTTTCATGTTTATTCCACAGCCAGCATCTTTCCTATTGCTAATGAAAGTGTCTCCCAGGGACTGGCATATCTGAGCCTGGCAGCTATGTAACATCACTCTTTGAGCTTCACTTCCATCCCAACCCTCATTCTCATTTGGGTTTTGATCACATCCTGTATTTATAAATGTATCCTGTTATTGAATATGTTTTCAATAGTGCTTTTTAAGGCAAACCAAAACAATATATTTCCTAGTAATTTTTGTTGCTGGTAAGAATAAGCGTGTGTTTGTGGGGTGTGTGTTTATACTATCCTGGAGCATGGTCAGCTTTGCTGTTTTGTGTGGGTAGGGCATGGGCGTTCAGGAAGGCATAAAAGGCCAGCAAGTTCCTGGTAGTTCACAGTTTGTCTTCTGCTTCTTCCCAAAGCTGAAAGATTTTAGTTAGGGAAACAACGATGTCTCTGAAAAGTCATGATTTAACGAGGAAAAGAATTGCAAATAATGCAAAGGTGGAAATGGGATTCCTTAAGAGATTCCATGCTTTCATTTGCTAAAATATTCCCTGCAGAAAATCTCTTCATCTTACCTTTTCCCAGTCTAGCCTTCATACTGTTGTTATGACTGTTTCTGTATAACATGAAGAAGCTGGTGGTTTGGTATAAGCAATAAGATCACAGGACTTTTGATACTGGAGTATTCGATCAGTTGTCATGTCATGACATACATATTCATAACCTAGCAGGCCTTGTAGTCGATTTATGCATAAGGGACTGATAAGAAAAAAATTGATTTATGATGATCTCAAAAACATGGTCTCCCAAGATGTATTCTGCAGCTTTGAGACCTACAGTTTAGGCTCTATTAATTTTACAGTGCTGTCTGGAATTATCCATCTGTTTAAAGGTTAACTGTCTTTACACTTTTGAAATGGGTAGTTCTGTTTTGGTTCTTGCTTTGTTCATGCCACTGATTTATAAATTATTAAATCTATCACCGCACAAAAAGACTGAAATTGCTTGCCAGATTACAAAATCTACTTATTTCAAACTTTCCTTAGCAACTTTTGATATTATCTTAAATACTCCTTGTTAAGTGCTGGGAGGAGGGGAAATGTTGAACCCAATGGCATGTGCTGTACAATTCAATGAACTTTCTGCAAGAAAACACCATTATTATTACACAAATGTCGCCATGTGCCCAGAGGAGCACATCAGGCAAAGCTTTCAACACAGCACCGTACCAGACAAACTCCAGCATGTGGTCACACAGTGAGAGAGATGGTGGGGTCTCCTGTTTGAGAAAGAGCTACAGAGAAGACCCGTAGAATTTGACCTTTCATTTTTTGAGTAAAGCAGTCAAGCTATAATGTTTTTTTTCCTTTTAGTAGTGTTGCTTGAGTGGGTAGGGCCATGGCCCTGCCTTGCCCCGTTCCTGTCAGGGCAACCGAGCTGGTCTTGCTTGTTTGGAAACTCATTGTTGGAGGGGAACTGGGAAGAAGTGGGGATGGAGCTGTGATGTGCATGGGGTGGCTCTGAGTCCATGTGCCTCCCAGCAGGCACCCATCACCCCTTGCTCGAGAGTCTGACTGTCGTCTGGAGTGAACAGCAGTGTGGAAAATGACTTTGGTGGTCCATGGTTCCACTCACACAGCCTGTTGCTGCGTGAGTACAGGTTGGCTTTATGGTGCTTGTTGACAATAATTAATCTATAGGTGACAAACACAAAGTTCTCCATCATCTCTTCTACAGAGCACCCTTCTGCCAGTGCTCTTCAGAAGCTGGGCAGTTGTTTTCATTTTTAGCGTGTGATCATTTGAAAAGCCAGTTCAAGTGCATACAGCTAGCAGAGAAGAGTGTCTGAATTTCCACAGAATTTTGTTTTGTGTTGCATGCACGTGTGTGGGTTTCTGTACTGCAGCTTCTTGTTGTCAGTGCTATCTGAGCATGTTGATCCATTGTGATAGGTACCTGTCACGGTCTTGGTGTCCGTTGGGCAGTGACAGTTTTGTTGAAGTTATAATGTCTTGTGTCTGTGTATATTTGTTTGTCCAAAATCTTGCAGATAGATCAGAGATTTTTCTGCAGAGCTAAGCTTCAGAAAAATCCTGCTATTAATTTTCTAAGTTGATTTTGGACTCTTAATTAACTTGGGCTGCAGCGTACAAGCTCCAGCAGAAACTTCCTTTCTCAAAGCACAGGAGACCTATCCTTACATTCCCTGCTGCTTTTGGACGGATACTAACCCAGGAGAGTCGTTTTGCTTGTCTTTCTTGCTGGATCAGCAAAAGCAGAAATATCGCCTGTGCAGTACCTCTTGTATATAGAATGAGTAGCTCAGCTTTAACGTAGTTCTGTGAGAAGACTATTTCACAGAAAAAATGTTCCTTGCAGTATTATTCCATCCCACAGCTTGAGAAACTCTGCATGAGCATTCATCATCTGATGATAGTCAGCCATGGGTGAACAAGTTTGTTACATAGACTGATAAATGTTGAGCAACTACTGTTTCCAGAAAGTCATATTCAGAGGTTCATACACTTAATATTCGGATACTTGTCATTTGCATGTGTAAAACTGGAGAAATTCCCAAGGGAATACTGAATAAATACCTTATGATCTGGTCCATTAACTTCACTGGAGAGGTCAGCTCTAGAACTATTAGAAAATAGCATTATGCCATATATAATTTGTTTTTCTTTCATTTAAAACTGAAAATAGACAGGCTTTTTCCAAAGATGTTCAATTGTTAATCTAAATGATTTTAGTTTGTGTTGGAAATTGAAGTTCTCAGGTTTGAAGTTCTTGCATTTACAATGTAAAGTTGAAAATTTCTACATAAAAAGACACTTTATGTGAAATAAATTATTTAAATGAACTCCTAATTTTCCAGTGAAAGCCCAATTATGTTGGAAAATTTTTAACCATTTTCTCAAGAGTAGAATCCTCAAGAGAAATGAAATATAGCTGGTATATTCTCACAGAATCATAAAACCCCTCCAAAGTTAGAGGATGCCTCAAGAGTTCACCTAATTTACTTCTCATAGTATGCAATTCTACAGACAGAAAAAAAATGGTTTAAATGATAGTAATGAAGAGTTTAAATTATTATTATCAATATATTTTAAACAAGTGTTGATTTCCAAACCACTGGCAAATAATTGTTTCAGTGTAACTTCTAATGTGTGGCTTTTACCTGAACCAGCCGTGTCATTTATTCTGAATTAATATTTCTTTTACCTAGTGCTCAGAGGTTCCGGTTAGGAACAGGGTCCCATTGCGCCAAGGGGTGTATGGATACAGAATTTAGCAAGAAGCCCCATGCTGAAGGGCATGTCATCTGAACAAACCCATCTGAAAAGTCTTCCTTGAGATCATACTTCTCCCTAGAAGATTTCCAATATATTCTTAAATATGTTATATATATTATATATATAAAAACATGTAAATAACATGTTCTTTTTGAAGGGAGGGAACATCTGTAATTTCAGTTTTACCAAAGATTGCACACTATGGGTTGAGCTTGCCAATGGATAACACCCATAAATGTAAAATGTCAGTCCACAAATTACCAATCTCTTCCTGAAGTGTTACGGTCTGTGAGCAGACAGGGGTTTGCTTTTTAAGCAAGAGGTGAGTAAGTGAGATGCTGCTGTAGGAGATAATTATGAAAAACAAACCTCATGGTTGTGATTGCAGAAGCTGTTGTGATAAATACAGGTAAAAATTGTGAGTCTGAAAATAAAAATGCATTTATTCAACAGCTTTCTGTGGCCATGATGTAATTGAAAAGGATGCTGAGATCTCATTACTGCTGAAAAGGTCTCCTCACTAGGCGGAAATGTGGACATAAAGCAATAGGGGAGAGCTGAACATTAAAAACATTGACCTGCTTCCTTTGGCTCTTGATTAGTCTGGGGATGAGGAAGATCTGCACACCCATCTGGCAATCTCTTGTAAATATTGACTTCTAGGGAGCAATGCCATCCTGCCAGCTCACAGCGGTGCCTTCCTTTGTTACCGCCAGATTGTGGCATTTCAGATAATGGCTGCCCTGCACATGCAAAGTTTCATCATTCCTTTAAAGAGCTCCAGATACTTTAGGCACAGCTCAGTTGCCTAAACCAAGGTATCTAGGGCCATCTGAGACACCTCGGGCATCCTCCTGGTCCCTCAGCTGCCAGGTCGGGTATTGTCTGGGTCTCCCATAGGTCCCTTGTCATATCTCCCAGTTACCGTGTGGATGCTGAGGGTATCTCTAACTGCAGGAGCTACTTATGTCTGGGCAACTAAAAGGTGCCCTTTGTGTCTCTGTGTCTGAAAGCTGGCTGCCACACAATGGTAGAGCCATAGGCAGTCAGCAACTGGCCTGAGTTTGGCACGTGAGCACCCCAAGAAACTTAGAGGTGTCGCAGTAAAGTTTGTTGCAGTATCATCTTGGCAGAAGTACCCCAAAAAACTAAAGGAATTCAGGACAAAGTCTATGCCACTGGCAAATACTTGGGGATCTCCTTTAATGATGTTGGAAGCTGCAGAGTTTTGCAGAACGAGATTCGATCCTTCAGAGGTGAACCTGTCTTTAACTGGTGCCACTAAAAGAGCAGAAATCTGAAAAGAGAAGCTGAAGGAAAATAGACCATCGGCTTCCCTAGCAGGGAAAGCAGCGCTGTGAGCACAACTGGAAGATTGCAGGAGACAGGGAGGAAGAGGTGGGTGCGCGTACAGCAAAGTGCAAGCCCTTGCCTGCCATTCCCGTGGTCCTTGCAAAGGTCTATCGAGCTCTCAGACCAACACCCTACTGTGAAATGTGCAGAGCTAAAGCACGTGGCCCCAAGTGCAGCTTTTGGAGTTTGTAAGCAAGAGGTGGAAATTAGAAAACAATAACCACTCTCAACCCAGACCAGCTGCTTATATGGGAGGGAGGGTGCAGAGAGAGAGGAACACTTTTGTCTCTAATGTCAAGAAACATGCCAAAGCTATTTCTCCTGCGTCTGGACTCCAGAAAGTGCTTCTGAAAGAGCAAGGAGGACAGGCTGCACTTGCAGCTTGGGTCTCACTGGGCTGCCGTTGAACTACCTCTGAGGATGGATGGCTGGAAAAGAAATCGTGACCGAGCGCATGGTATTAGCCTTGAAATTGTTCCTTATGACTTGTATCCTTTCCCACTTTCAGATAACGCCTGTAAAACATGGCACGCTAATAACAATTTCATTTGTCTGAGAAGTACTTGGAATTACGGCCGCGAGTGTCAGCAAACAGCACTGGTGGCCATGAGCCGTATCCCCTCTGCCTCAGATGCCTGGCTTAAGCTTTACTTACTGTTACTTCATTTGCCTGTCTATGGAGGGACCTGAGGAGTGGCAGCCCTGGACAGCAGGTCACCTGTAGTGCTCGCTGCTGTCCCGAATTTGGATGCGGCAGCTGTGATGACACCAGTTAACCCCCGTCAGTAGGCAGCCTGAGCATGGCCCCCAGCACTAGCGACACAAGACAGCCTCCTGCTTCTGCTACCTCTGCTCTCGAGGCACTCATGCAGCATTTTGAGTCCAGGTACACGTAGGCAGCGCTTTGATATTAGTTGGGAATAAACAGGCACAGGCTCGACTGAGGCCGCCTTCTATCGCTCTTTCAGTTACTTTATACAAACCTCTTAATAGCTGATGTGATAAGGCTGATGGTCAAAATAAGTTTGACTTTGGGCAAAAAGGCATTAGGAGGAAACTGAGAAAACATGGAATTTTACCACTGAAGCAGCTGGCGGCTGACTTGTCATGATCCCATTTACTAACGATAGCGCTAGGGGTAGTGACCTGCCTGAGGATATTTTTCCAATCCTTCCACCTTCCCCCTGCTCCTACACCCTCTTTCTGTTCAAAAAGATGTACTCTCACTGGATGCTGGTGCAAAACCTCTCCAACAATCCTCAGAACTTGCTGGGCATGTTTTTTGTTAAGTGCCAGGTGGTGAAATAAAAAAAGACAAGCACACAGAGACTTTTTGTTACTGTGATTAATTTTCACGTTCTTACAACTCCTGATCCTGGCTGCATCCTGATGTGGAAAATTCAGCATTTAAATAGAATTCATGGGTTACTATTGATCAGGGGGGCTGGGGGGAAGTGCTGTATTCCTCCTGGATTACTCCTTCTCCTGCTTTGTAATTATTTGTTTCCACTTGTAGTGGGTTTTGTTACTTAGTGTTTAAAACTAGTTTAATTAATCTTTTCTGTTGTTGTTTTGAAAATGTGACAGACACTCATGAGATAGATAATGGATTGATAAAGAACACTTGAGGGGACCCTGGAGTGCTCATCATTTGCTAGGTAGGGTATGTTAAACATAATACTGGTAAGATCAAGCCCTCCAGGACAAAAAATGAAAGAGGCATTTAATTGGAACACTTAGCAATCACAAAACCAAGACAGAGGTTAAATTGTTTTGAGCAAGAGAAATTAATACATTAAAGGTTACATTTCCAACTGTGAGGCTGCAGAGCCAGGCTCTTATGCAGTGTCAGAATTACATAAGGCAGAAGAAATGGCTCTGAAATGATTGTGGAATCATTAACAAAAGCCAAGGCAGAGTAAGACATTTCCCAGCAGGAGGGTGTGAAGAAGAATAAAGACATGGAGAGAGCTCATTAAGAATGAATTGCAGACCATAAACATTTGAAACCACTAAGTGTGGAGTTCTATCTGTTATCTAATGACTCAGAAATTATAAAACTAGCAATGACTTTCAGAAAAGGAGTTGACTTTGCAGGAGGTTGTTTGCTATTATGAAAAAAAGGTAATTTTTTTTTTCTAGTTGGGGGAAAAAAATAAAAATCCTTCATCTTTGTAAATCAGCACAATTTAAGCAACTTCAGCTATACCCCAGAGAGATTTCCTTCTGTATAATTACACATTGTCTCAGATTTAGTAACAAGGATGTTGAAATGGAGGAACTGCATAGAGGATGAAGGAAGAGACAAGAGGTTCATTTCTTACTGTCTGACTGCAAATGATTAACCTCTTCATCTTTGAAAAGATCTAGCAAGTGCTGAGATCTCCCTAATTAGTGGGAGTTTCATTTTCTTCATTTTGATTAAGGTCTAGACCAGTCTTTGCCTGATAAACAAATGATAGTCAAAGAAACGAGGGTGAATTAAATGCACTGACCAAACTCTGTCCATTTGGTTTATATGATGCAGCCTCAGCAGATCTACACAGAGCACAGAAGAAGGCACTAGAAGCTTATTTTTTAATAGTGATACATGTGACACAACCATTGTACCAAGCTATCAGAACATTCCTCGAATCTCCCAAAATGGTATAGGTTGTTTTCCTATTTATACTGGAGAGGTTTCCAAACTAAGTATCCTATGGGATGAGTTGAGGGAGGAGTAGGACAAGAGGCAAACAAGCGGGTTTACAGAGTGGCATGAAAGAAATCCCCAGGGGGGAAAGGAGTTGGAGGTTTGGGGAGCAGAAATGTAAGGAAAATGGCCATTACAGGTTGCTGACAGGTTATGGAAATGTTACAAAAGCAGATCAGTTTGGTCTACCCTAAATTCATTTGGTTTTCAATTTTTCTGCTGATATGAAAATCTTTCATCACGAAATAAAATGTCCTTAGTTAAACAAAACATTTCATTATCAGTATCTTTAACTTTTAATCATTCTCTGTTTAAGATTTGGTTTATTGTGAAATAAAAGGTACCTTCAAGGGAAGCTTGTCATTCCTTAGCTGTTAAGATTCAAAAACATCAAAGTAAAATTTTAACAAATGACCTTTTTTTTAAAAAAAAAAAAAATGGTGAGGAGCACACATTCATCCACATCATGAATTCATGAGTGCTGTGGTTGACCTAAATTTGCATTTTGGGGCAAATAAAACTGGCAAACCAAAGTGCCGTCCCGCTCGGGCATGAAAACAGAGAACGACAGGGTCTGGGAGAAGGCAGGCAGGGAAGGTGGGACGACTATAGAAAGGTCAATAGTAGAATTAGCTTCCATACTGTAGGCACAAACATTTCTCATTTGTGGTGGATGCAGAGATAGCTAAATGTATGCAAGGTCCATTTAATGGATCCGGTTTATAAAATTGGCTGCTACTTTCTGACCGGCATTTATTTTGACGGTTGAATGACTTACGGTTCCAATTAAAAGCAGCTAGATGTCTAACTCGGGGACTGTGGCTATAGAAAATAGCTCACCTATGCATGGTTTTCATTTGTGCTTGTATTTAAAAAGTGCACACGTCTGAACCGGAATCAGAGCTGCAAGGAATTCAGGGGAGACGAATTTAGCAGCTCGCAGGCTGGGCAAGCTGGGCTTTGCTCGCTCCTCCAAGAGGAGAGCTGACCCACCACTGCCTGCACCCCCATCTGCGGACGGGCTCAAAGCCGGAGGTGACATTGAGGCATCAATCACAGCTCTGCTGCGTATTGGCCCGGATGGGAAATACCCTGTCTGCAGCAAGGACCTGGCACGGGGATTTGCTGCCAGAGAGAGCGCTCCCTGTATCATCCCGAAGCCACTCACGTGGTGAAATGTCAGTAAACATTTTTCTGCTCCTAATACTTTGCTCCCCTTGGCAAGTACCACATCTACTTGTGTCATTAGAGAGACAACCCCTCTTGCAGTGACGGGGGGGGAAAAAAAAGGCAGGGAGGAATTATATTAGTTTAAAATAGAGGCAAATGTTGTGGGATAAATTCAGTCCCCTCTGAGAGGAGCGCTCTCCTGTTGTTTTCCAGGAGGCGTGGCAAATTAAAATCAGCGGTCTTGGGAATGACTGGGACATACTGGGGGAAGGTGTGCAAGTAAAATGGCAACAAATGCACACATCCTTTCTGGCATTGTCCGTCAGCATGAAATAATCCTGTGGAAGTATTCAAAAAGCCGTGCGTTGTAAGGATCTACGTTAAGATCACGAAGTTCGGCTTGTCATTCAGACTTCAGAGGGGAGCTCGCTTGTGAACAGAGGAGGAAAAGGTCTGGAATTCATAAGAATGGGAGAAAAAAAAAAGACCCTGAAATTTCTTTAATAAATAACTGGGATTGAGCAGCTCCAGCAGGCAGACCAGAAGTGACAGTCATATGTAACGTATCACTCAGGACACCATCAGGCATTTCCCTCCTGCTGCTGTTTGAGGATCTCTAGATGCTGCAGGAAGAGGTTTATTGTGGTGCAGATTTGCTGCAGAGTGTGCGGCGTGCTGCAATAACAGAGATATTTCCAACGGTCTTCGCTGCAATACCATGTACTGTATGTACTTAGCTGAAATCAATGGGACATGTAAATGAGAATAGGCAGAATCCCTTCTACGGCGAGGAACAAAGCATCTGTGCTATCCTAAGCAAATAAAAGGATCAGCTCGTGCAGGATACACAAAGAGCTGTGACCGCACTGTACCGTGAGGGGTCTGTTGTGAAGTTGAATATGTGTAATTTCCTAGTGGTTTGGGCAGGGCGAGGGCAACTTAATACAAAGCAAGCGAGATCTTTGCACGCTTCTAGCAGTGAATATTAGGGAAAAGGCATAAAACAGAGGTTTAATGAAAACCTCTGTGATAGGAAAGCAAAATCTTTAATGGGAGGGAAGAAAAGAAAGGTTGTATATATACAACTACTGAATAAACAAATTATATGTCGAGTCTAAATGATTAATTGCCCTGAAGAAATATATGGAACAGGCCAAAGTGGAGAGAAAAGAAAAAGCATATTTCAAGGACAAGACAAAACCAGATCCTAAAAGAACCATGGTTTTCAGAAAGCCCCCTTTGAAATAAATGTCCTCCTAAACACCCACATGCCCCTGACTTAACAAAATTTGAATAATAAAATAAGGCAAAAACCAGTGACTTAAAGGGGAGCAGAGGGTACGGAAGAGGGAGGGAGGGAAGAAATACACCAGATAAAGAGAAAATATACAGTGTAATATTTCATCTGCTGATATACCACAGTGAAACATAAACTAATCCTCATTCATATGGGAATATTCACTCAGAATTTACTTGTGGCTTTGGTACTTTTTCTTGACTGGTTAGATTCCAGGTCTTCTGGAAGACCTGGAAAATTTGAAAACACAAATGTAGATAAGAATTAAGCGTGTCAATTCACTGCTGAGTTGCCAGTTCCTTCCTCTCCCATAAAAAAAAATCCCACACCTTGCACACTGCATACCTTTGTGCATGTATATAATAAAATAAATATATTTAATGTAGTCTTACAGCTAGGGGTCATATGGATATACTTATATACATTCACACACAATACCCATTGCTCAGTTAAGTACAAGGGAAAAAAAAAAAAATTTCTTTGAACACCAAAAGTCAGACCCAAGGTAACAAAAGTAAAGCGTAATTTACCCTGTAGTTAAAAACCAAAGGAGTCTTTTTACTAGGGGGCTGCTGGTTCTATTCATGCCATTCCAGAAGAATATAAAAGAGACGCTTTGGGATTTTGAAGTAAAAATTCACAACAGTATGTCTTTACTTTTTTTTCCCCTTCAACCAAGACATCTTTTGCTGGAGTCCTTTATCTAGAGCTTTGTATACATATTTTTAATCCTATACAAAAATGATAGGATGTCAAGAAGGATCTATAATAACACCATTTTTTTTATTTCACTTCAAAGACTTGGCAATTTCTGATCCATGTGACATTCACACTCCTTCAGGGTCAAACAACATCTTGCAGCCTTCATAAAATGATTAAATATTTTAAACAGCTCCTGCTTATACCTCCATCGCCCCTCGAGACTGATACTGTTATCGTTTTTGTCAAAGCCAGTTTCCATCCGCATTTGTCATTCCTGCTTGCATTTATGAGTTATCAATCGCCACGTCAAAATGCAAAATAACTGATGTTCTCTGGGCGGGATTGGATGGTCTATCTGGGGCTTTTAATCAATGCTGATTTTTATTTTCCATACCCATACATAAATCTTTACCATTCTGGGCCACATATAATGCGTTTGTACAAAACGCAGTGACAGAAGCAGTAGTTATATTATCAAACATTATACCTCGGGGCTAACTGAGTATCAAGGGCTTTCAAAAGGGAACATTGGGAATTACTGTGCAGGAGAGATGACTGCAGGAGAGAATATAAGGGATTGGTTGTTGCCATTTATAAATCAACATCATGCAAGCTAATCCTTCTCACTTAAATGCAACCCAAATACTTTTCCTGATGCTCTGAAACTCAGCCCTATCTATTTTTTTTAAAGCTTGCATAATGCACACAAACAATGGTTATATGCATTTTCTTATTTCTTGAACTTTTCCCTAGGGAAGTATATAGAAACTGTGCTGCTGTGTTGTTTTTTTTCTCCCCAAGGCCTACAAGCCAGTAAATATCCTCTTTTTAATCATACCTGAATTATTAGAACTCTCTCCGCCCCCATTTTTTTGCCTGAGCCGCTATAATAAAAGGGAATGTGTTTCATTCATTAAAAGGGTATCTGCCTCGTTTATTCAATGAAGATTGCAGCCAGCTATAGAAATAGCTCATAGCCCGTGACAAGCAGGCTCCAAGGGCCAGGTCGGGGATAGTTCGGAGTCAGGATTGCTGAGTGCTGGGCTCCCTGGGAAAACCAGGCACCGTTGCAAAGAAGCAAAGGTGAGGGGAAATCTCCCACCTCCTTTGCAGGGACGTCTGCAACGTGTGCTGCACGATGCAGGTCTGGTTACTGCACTCTTTGCCAACTGGAACTCCCTTCTAGCTGGAAAATTGTCCGTATTGCTAATAATGGCAATAATTATTTTTACCAGCATTGAACGAAACTGCTCGGGACTCCCCTGAGTGAGACACACTTTCAGGCTCAAGGGTGGAAAGTTGAGGCGTGTAATTGTGCCTGTGAAGTTCTTTCTTCCTGCTTTTGGTGCTGGGAGGGCTGAACTGAAGTCTTGATAAGATCTGCTAGATAAGGGGCTGTAAGTGGTGAGCAGCCTCTTTTCCTCTTCTTTTGTAACTAAGCTATCTGCCACGGGACCAAAATATTTTTTATTAAGTTTTCAGCAAAACATTTTTCTGAATAATCTACTTCTATTATGTGATTTCCCCTATTGTGTACACAGGCTTAGAAAAACCATGTTTATAAGCCTTTTTTTACTGAACTGCTAAAGGACATTCACTTTGGGTACCTCCCGAAGGAAGGTTACCAAAATTCTCTTCATTACAGGCTAATATGTTTTATTCCTCATTAACTAGGACAAACAGGAAAGTCTTTGAATTGCAGCCCTACTATCTCAGGGGTCACCTTATTTTATGTTTGTGACAAACCACAGTGTTTGCACTACGGTGAAGTAACCTTGATCATCCATTCCTGCTCTCCGTCAGGGTCAAAGTGGCATGTGTAATGCAAAAATTAGGTTAGGGTGACTAGAGGTGAGGTCTCTGACAACCCTTTGGGAGCCCAGCGTTACCAACCACCCTTTTCCAACATATGTGAAACTTTTCCAGAAAAAAAAATAGTAAGAAAGACAGTACTGTAACATACTGAAGCATAAGAAGAGGCATCAAAGTAAGAACATGGTTCAAGTTTATTCTGTTAATCTTTCTGAATACCTATGCCAAACCCAAGGAGTACCCAGCTGCAAAGTATTCCAAAATTGTCCTGATTCTGTTCTTCAAGTATGGGTGAAATATTATTGACCTTTACCCCCCCGCTGCCTTCAGCACAGATGCACAGCTCACAAGGCCACCTCCCGAGGCCGGAGCCGAAGACCCCGGGTCAGGTGGGGAGAGCACTCCCATCGTCCGCTGGGAGTCACGCTGGAAAGGTTGCAGCAACCAAAAACCTTGTATTTGCAAAGTGGTCTGTAGTCACAAACATGTCTCCGAATGTTTGGAGAGAAGAAAGCTTAAATGAAGACTAAAACGTGGTTTGAGGACTAATAGTTTATATAGCTATGTGTTGAACAAAAATGAATTACACATGGGTGTTTTAATTAAGAGAGGAGAGGTTATCTTTTCTGTAAGCTTCGAGAGGAATCCTTACTGGTACCATCCTTCAGTCTTAATGAATCAAACTCCCTCTGGTAATGATACAATTACATTCACTACCTCAGTCAAGTTTTAGACCCCAATACAGCAAAGTATTAAAACATTTGCTTACCTGCCTTTGAAGATAAACAAATAACCATCCTACAGCACGAATGCATTTGGTGCAGGACCCACAGAGCTGCACACTGGCTAACAGTGTGAAAAGGCTAGTGTAAAACTGAATGGGGTTCAGCATGGAGTAAACAGCCTTGCTGATCTTGGTGGTGTGTGTAGGACAAGAGTTATGACAGTCTCTTGTCTTTATATCTACTCTATACCTTAGCGTGCAGGTAGCTCCCAGTATGAAGCCTAGGAGACTTTGTATGCAGCCCCAGCAGGCTTTCTGATGGTGGCTGTTCTTGGCAAAACCTCTGGCTGGTGGGGCTGCAGCACTTACGGTGTTTCCTGCAGCTGTGCTGGGTCGGGGTGCCCATCCAAGGCTGTAGGCCAGCCAAGAGCTAGGAGACTCTGTATTCCAGGTCTGGGCTATTCCCTTCATCCTTCCTATCTATGACTTCACACAGCAGCAACACAGCTCCGCTAGATCACCAGCAGTGCCACATTAGCAGAAATCTCTCCTTTTGCAGGTGGTGAGGGAGGAGTCTTCCGGCCCAGTGTGTCCAGCTCTACAGGTGAGGGGAAACCCAGGAGATACCCCTTGCCCCAAGAAGGGGTGGGGAGGGCTTTGTTTTGGGCTGGTCTCTATTATGTGGCTTTCAGCTCAGTGTCCACCCTTACTCCATGGCCCCGTTTGTGTCATCCACCCTTTCTCCAGCTCTGTGTTCAGACAGAGTTTGAAAGGAAATTACCCCACTTGGGATCCAAATCTAGAGCCTCAATTTATTCTGAATAGGACTTTACGACTCATGTAACCTTGCTGAAGTCAATGGGATAATTTGTATAATACGAACTACTTGGTGTGAGTAAGAATACTGGAATTCAGCCTCCACTATTTTGCTTGGATTCCTGGTCATGATCTTGTATGCTTGTTTGACCTGAGTAGCCAGCCCTCATTTGTAATTCAGGTTTGGACTCTCTGCAGATGTAGTTAAATTCTCTTGGTTCTCCTGTTTCTGCTGATGGTTGGGATCATCAATGTTTTGGATCTCATTTGGTTTGTAATGTATTTTATCTGGCAGCTGTGTCTCCTGCACACTTCTCTGGCTTGCCCAGATGAGTGGGTGGTTCTCTGACTCCTGGCATGCAGTATGATTTTTTTTTTTTAAAATTCTCCTTTTGGCTTCCCATCCTCTACAGAGGAAGTCACATTAAATTCACTTTAAATAGCTTCTCTCACTTTTGGCCTTCAAAAAAGATGGATTGTTTTGAATAGTTTTAGTAATAAAGTACATCATCTTCCCCCTAGGATTCTGACTAGCAAATTTCCATCTGTGTCAGAGATCAGTGATGCTGCTAGGCTTCTGCGACCCTTTGGAAAATATAGGTGAAGATATCACTAATTACCTTTATATCTGTCGTGGGACTTGCTTTTCAGTCACTAAACAGCAGATGTTACCTAATGCTTAGATTTTGCTGTTTTAATAGTTAAAATTAGTGTCCAATGGAAAAAATAATATGGAGCTTCTCCACTATGTCTCCTTCTGCCAGATTCATCTATGAGAAAACTAGTGGGAACTAGAGCTCAGAGTTTTGCTTACAGAGTCAACTTTATTTTTGCATGTGCATGGTTCGTAGGTGCTGAAGACATGAATGGTTAAACTAAAGCAGTTGTGTTTCGTTGTCGCTGCTCAAATTAAATGTGAACCTAAAAATTCCAGGACTTGTCAGTCCAACCAGCTTGAGGAAAATATCCCAGCACTGAATTTGCATACAGGCTCCTACCAGGACAAGAATAAATTGACCTTCAGACATGTTCTGAGCTGTGTCAAGTCAGACTTTTCTTCCCCACTTTGGCCATTCCTAAAAGAATGAGGCTCAAAACTTCCAGGAAATCTTTTCAGAAGGAACTGAGGTTTCATAAAAATATGCTTTGCTGATGCTTCTGACTGAAATAGTAATAAAGATGCTCTATCTTAGGTCTTTGAGGCAGAGGAAATTTGTAAGCAGAATGAGAGAGAGGTTTACTAGTTTAAACTGAAGTAAGAAATCTCATTGCTAGATTACCAGCAATTTGCAATTTTGCTAAAATGTGTAAAATGACAAGGTTTCTCTTTATCAAAGAAAATGATCCATCTTGGGTCATTTAGCAGTAGCTATAAATATAGGCAAGCTATCAATATCTAATCTGAATAGCTGTTCTTGTCAGAGGACATAGTACTTAAAGTGCTTAGTTTTCAGATCCCACTCCCTCCTTCAGTTTAAAACCTGTGGTGTGCAAACCTCACTGATTTTTGGGTCCACTCTTTAAAGGCAAGCCCCGTCCCTTCACCCTGCACCCGCCATCCTGCCCTCCCAGTAATACATGCTTGTAGATTAGCGCGAGGGACCTTGATTGTGTTTCACCGTCACTTCTCTGGGAGACAAACGAGACTTGCACCGGGGCCTCATTCCTCCGTGCCGTAGCTGCCCGAACTGCGCGGTGTCCCTCCTGCTTTTGCACAGGCAGGGCTCTGCAGGTTGCAGAGTGTTTGACATTGTCAGGGTCGTGAAGAAAATTAGTAAACCTCACATGTCCTACCCATTTGGGAAGAAATAACAGGGTCTCCAGAGACTACACTGTGGACAGAATTATGGTTCTGTATTCAGCCTTTTGGGGCTTTTCAGCTCCATAATGAGATAGAGGACAGGTAAATAGCCTCAGCAGTCCAAGGAATGGTCTCTTGATTCCTTCTGCTATGTGATTGAAAGAAGTGGCGTGAATAAGCCACTGACTCTACACGAGTCTTAGTGGGATAGGGAAAGAGAAGACTGGTACTAACTTGGTTTTCTGAAGAGGTCTTGGCTCACTTGCTTTATTCATTTGCATTTAAAATATCATATATTTGCAAAGTCAGCCTAGTAACACAACCAGAAATATCTGCTGTACACCAGAATATGAAAGTGTTTTCTGGATTGAAGAATGCAACTCTGAATTGAGGGGTAGATTTACTTTTGTCTTTCCTTTTAATAATTATATAGTTTTCCCCCACAAATCACTCCTTTAACCTAAAAATAGCTTTATTTGCTATTAAAATAACAGACTTGTAAGTAGAATGATTCAAATAAATTAAAAAACTGTAATTTCACTGAGCTTAATCCATATAAGTAAGAATAGAGTTAAAGTGAAATTCAGGTCTGTGGCAAAATTCCTCTTCATTTCAGTGGGGTCAGGACTGCACATTTAGATTCATATCCTCCGATGAGATGAAATGTCATAGCACCATTAATTTTTGTTGATCTAAAAAATATCATCATCTGATGTTCTGATCCTAAGCATCTGAAGGCAAACTCGCATAAGGCTGGTCCGAGTGCAGGAGAGTCATAACGTGGGCGATCATTTTGAACACACCTCTTTTGCAGGAGAAAGGGTTGCCAACATCACATTCCTGGGCAGAATTCACTGCAGAAGTATTGGCTACATGTAATATGTGACAATTACAGTTAATTTTACTTGAAAGTGTCAGAATCGGCACGTAGAAAGGCACAAGGACCTTACCAAGATATACCAATGTTTAGGTGAAGAAATACATTACTGTTAAAAACCAAGGTCCAAACATCTTAAAACTTTAAATATGAAAAATGGAGAGTGTAAAAAAGTAATATGGAGAACTGCAGAGAGGAGGAAGGGACTGTGGAAGACAGAAGGTCTAAGGTAAGGTGAAATAAGTCTGATAAATATGGAAGTGTCAATAGGAAGGAGACAGAAGATAGCCTTGTATGTCTATATATGTGTATGTTTTGGGGGATATTAAAAAATCCGAATGAATGCAGAAGCACGGTAAATCCAATAACTTTTGGTCATATACTTTAAAACTCTGAATCTGAACTACACACAGATACTGTTATAGACCACTGAGAATCTGACTACCAGGAAATACTGATGGCTCTGTCTCATGGTCCTAAGGGCGTCTCTTAATGGCATGTGGTCAACAAGAGAAAACCAGCAGTACCTGAACAGTTTGTGCTCCTAGAGCTTTCTTACCAAACATATACCTTTTTCTTCACCTGTGGAATGGACACGACCAAGTCCAACCCAAGGTTTCTCCACAACACAAGCAGGTAGAAACCTTTTTTTCTTCTGAAATGAATGAAGAGGTAGTTATGATTTTTTACACTATTATAATTAGAGGAGTTTGGTGTCTCCGTCAAGTAACATCACCTTCCACCTTTATGTAGGAGGGAAAAAACCCCCAGCCAACTGCACTTGGGCACCAGAGTGATAGGAACAATGAGGCATTTTACATAAAATAAAACCCCCTTGTTATGACAAGTGACTAAAACCCACAAATGAATGCAGAAGTCTGCTATTTAATGTAGTGTATGCTGATATTTAAGCAGGTCTATATCTGTCAAACAAGCCTCTTTTCTAAGACTGGCACAGACTGTTCTGCGTTTTGGTTTCCAGAATCAGCAAATTACATTGGCAGAACAAAGCTGTCATATTTGGTGGTATTTTGTTACATCCATTATCTCACTTAAGTTTAGACATCTCTTAGCAAAATCAGATCCCACTTAAAGACTGCCTTATTTTGCAACATTAAACAAAATGACAGGCTGCTTTAAAAAAAAAAGTTCATTAGCAAGCAATGAGTTGGTGGAAAAACTGCACGGCTGCTTCAGATGTGAAGAATGAAAGCATGAAATGCTGTAACCTTTCCACAGCGGGCCAAGAGCATACATCAGGACTGTATTTGACTAAACAAGGGTATTAAATGGCTTCAATAAACAGAATTAAATAGAATGAAAAAAAACAAGTATGCTTTGGATTTGATGAAGGAGGTGTTACCTCAAGACCTGCTTGGAAGGGATGGTGCCATGCACCGCTTATGCCTCAATAGTGACATATATGGGGCAGTCATAAATAGTGATATTAGAAAGTCTTTTCTAGCCGGAAGACAGTAGGTATACAGCAAGACTGTATGCAGGGCAACCTGCCTTTGAAAAGGAAGGTAATGGCATGGTGTCTAGGTGGGGTTTTTTGGTTTTATTTTTCTGAGGCCTACTGAGGGTCAGTTTCTCTTGAAAAGTGAAATTTAGTTTTAACTGACTCTTCAGAAGGATAAAAAGACAGCTGCTATCCTGAGGTTAGGGGTTGAGGGTAACGGTGGTAAGTTGCCACACTCTGGTTTATGTACGGATCAGAGTGATAGAGATGTTTTGTTTTTAAAGAACTTCCCATTTCCTTGTCATCTTCTTGTTTTTTTCCTTGGAAGGATGGACATGTCCTGGTCTGGTGATGAAGGATAATGCACCCACAGAGGTGAAGTGATATCACAGGCCACACAGTCATGACCCAAGAATACCTTTCTGAGCTGGAGATAGAGCATCATTGATACCTTCCTTCTTGGTTGCACTGCAAACATCCAAGCTGTGAGAAGCCAGTAGTCTGTAAAGCGTGGCCACATAGGGGTATGCTACAGAGCAGCTGGGGAAATGTGGGATTTATCATGGGGGTAAAAGCCATACTGCGCACCTAGGGGAATGTACTACCAAATTAAGGTGGCCCTGCAAGGCGAACAGTGTCCCAAGCACCACCAAGGGCCTTTGCCAGGGTACATCTGTGCACAGATACAAGCTTCCACATTCACCCAACACCTACAGAAGCAGGAATCTGAGCATAGGTAGGGTTTTTTTGTCAACTTATTTAGCAGTTTTTAACCTCTAAAAAATTACTGGATGCTCAAAAAAGGTTAATTTCAATGTTCTTTTATTCTCTGCACCTTAAATAGTAGAAAGAGTTGCAGTGATATTATGGACCCATAATTACAGGGCTTGGGGGACAACCTGTCTTCTCTGCTGTTTTGAATTCACTGCTGCTGCAATAACACAGAGAAGAAAAGAACTTGCTGGCCAACCCTATCATTTTAATGAAATTCACACTTCAAGGTGTGCTCCGAAGAAGTAAGACTCACGATTGCTTGTGAGCATCGTATGGCCCCCACTCTTGCCACATGCACACGCGCATGCACACACAGATGCACATGCACTTTAGAAGTTACTGAGTTTATAGGCATATAGACAGTACATGTCTACTGAGGCGAGCAGATGCTCTAGAGCTCATGAAAATAGTTAATAAAGATCATTCAAAGTTTTGGGCTGAACACATTTACAAATGACAGTTAAAAACTCTGCTTGTGTGTGTGCATGTTTATGCACACATGTATATTAAGGGGGGCAGGAGAGAGGAGTTGCTTTTTTCAGAAAGTGAATAATGTCATCGTTGATTTAATTAGCAAATTCTAGATGTGCTGACAAAGGAAATTTTCTTGGGAGATGCACTGTGTTGTGTCAGTGGTCTAAATGAATAGGCTGAGCTGAATTCCTGGTAATAACAGATGAACAACACAACTCGCCAAACCTCAAACAGTGCATAAATCAATTTGCTGGGAATTAACCACTTGCTTTAAAATTAGGGGTTACTTGACAGGGTTTCAGTGATTAGGTTGTCAGGGACCTGTATTTCTAGCTGGGATTTATCTTTCATTGATATAAGTACATCCCCTTACAGGCAACCGAGTGAGTAGGGGTAGCAATGCAAAGCACCAGGCTAGTTAGGCAGCACGGTTTTATTCTTTGTAAGTACCAGGCGGCATTTGGAGGTGGACAAAGGAGGGCAGAACAGGGACACTTATCAAAAAGAAAATGTGCTGGCTTTGTGAACTACTAATAATGCCCAGGATATTAGTAGGAGAACTGTGAATGAGGGGAAGCATTTCAGAATCCCTGCACATGACATGGCCCTTCTGTGCAATAAGGAGCTTAACAGTTTGTTAAATGAGATGCCGAAAAATGTTCAATTATACAGAGAAATTAATGAAAAGCAGTAAGCCACTTGGAGGTCACTTCATCTTGTGAAAGTTGAACATTCGTGTAGTATACACAGCCAGGGCCACCATTTTTATGATTAAACTTATATTCCCATATACTTCAAACAATGGCAGATGGTAGACAGAGCAGTGAGATTAGGTACATATGGTAAATGTGGGGGCAGGGGGGGAGGTATGGGACAGACAAAGCAAAGGATCATAGGCTCTGACGGTCAAATCAGAATGTAAAAGATCAATAAAACATTCATAGAAATTGGCCCAGGAAATACCAGGGGTCATCTGTCAGGTCTGTTTATTGCAGCATTCCTGCTTTATTTTACTCAGCCAGTAGAGAATGTCCATCCCCCTCACTTTCCTTTTACTGGTGATGTCTTTCACTGCTCTGGTACACTTATTTTCAGATGGATTTTCTGATGGTTTCCCAGACAGCTTTGCAGGACGATTATCCAAGCAGTTCCAGTGGTGTATTCCAGTTAGCATGGTCTCCTTTTGGGCTGCTTCACAGCCTGAATCATCCTTATGGCACTGGCTCCCAAGTCACCCTTTCCTCTCCTTCGGATCTCATCTCGGGAGGCCTGCCGAAGGAAATCGCATACGTACACCCTGCATTCAGTTTCTGATGGAACCAGGAGTCTAAGCTCAGGAATAAAATCTTAGTTGCTGCAAAATAAAAGCTGGCGAGGCCAAAGACAGTTCATGCAAGGTCTTTCAAGGCAGTAGGTTGCCACTTGCTTACCGTTATTGAAAATGTGGCTGGCAGACACGCCTGCCCTCTTTGGGGCTTCCCTGTCCATCCCATCACGGAGAAGAGTATCTTCCTTAGTTTTCTCTTTCTTCCCTTGTCCTTCCTTTCAGTTCTTTGCCTTGCACAAACCGAACCTGAGTGTTTCTGAGCATTTGGCTGTGCCTTAGCGTTCTCTCCTCTCTTCTGCTGTAGCTTCTTCTCTGGTTTTGTCCGGCCCTCTTCCACAACTACTTTCTCATTTTCCCTGTCCATAGCTTCGATCTCATCGTGATGCCTATTTCATTCCCACCCCCTCCCCACGTGCTGTAAGAGTCTCCGCTTTATTTAGCATTTCCTGCTGCTTCTCTTCGATCACCTTCAAGAACGCAATAATTACTTCTAGGTTTTCTGGGCCCTGGATGTTGTACATGCCTTGATCTCTAACTTCTGCCCTTTCATTTGCAGTAACTCATTCTTAGCTGAGTTGCAGGCGCTCGTTTGCAGTCACTAGTTTACCTTCATTTGAACTCAGAGTCCCAGAGCTCCCAGACCAAACTGGCTACACAGGCAGCTTAGGCAAACCTAAAATCAGCCAGACGCTCAAAACCACATTTCTGCTGTGTATTTAACCCTCCAAAATGCATGACTGTACTCAGTGATAGCGTTCATTGTGGTGAATCCTAGCTGAGTCCCATGAAAAACACCTAAAGTCCCAGCTGGAGTTTGAAATGTGTGTTCCTGAGGTCTGAGCCCTGTGGATACGAAAGCCTATCCTGAAATTTTTCAGTGTTGTTCATCTGTAATTCTTCTGATAGCCTCTGCATAAATATATTTTCCCTTGCTGAGTAGGAAGAAATCTACCAGCAGCATGAATGAAGTAGTGGTTGCTACAATGAAAGTGGTAAAATCTCCTCCTGGTGAAGTCAGTTGGCACAATCAGGGTCACAAAATCACAACCTTTAAAATCATCCCGAGAATGGATACATTCTGTACTGCTTTCTGTCCTCGTTATGATCTCTGTCACAAGAACAAGTTATCCCTGAATCTCAGTGTCTGAGATGCTGTCTTCTCATTTTCATCAAATAATCCCTGTTCTTGTGACAAAAGATTGTAAGTAACAGGAACAAAAATGGCCCCAAATGAAGCCATTCTCATGACAAAGACTGTAATGAGAACAGAAAATGGCACAAAATCAATTCATTCTCATGACAACCTTAAGATTGTAATGAGGACAAGAAAAACAGTCTGAAATTTATCAATTCTTGTGACAACCCTGAGACAGTAATGAAAGCAGCAAATGGTATGAAATTGGTCCACTCTCGTGATAGACACTGAAACAAAACCAGAAAATAGCAACACGTTTATCCATCCTTTTGACAACCCTGCGAGTGGAACAAGAACAGTAAAGGTTAGGAAAATTAACCCATTCCTGTCACAAACAATCTGATAAGTGTAATAACCAATTGTCCTTTCCAAATGGCATAATTCGGCCATTTGAGCACTGGCTTCATGCTAAACTGGAGGAGTAATTAAGTTTCAGAATATCTTTGCACATAGCTCACATTTGGTTTAGGTATAGAGTAGCAGGAACTTATGGTAAATGAAGAAGGCATGCAAAGTGGGTCCACATCCAGTGGTTAGAGGAGCTCTGCCGCTCCAGGGTACCTATTGCCAGTGCTGTTTTTACCAGCATCATTTTATTAATTTAATTTCTTTGTGTGTATTCCTGGCATCCACAGACCTCGATTAGTGATGAGGTCCTTTTCGAGTCCCTGCTTCCGTGAGCCTGTGAAGCAATCGCCATCCATTGCAATCCCTCTGCAATCACAGATAAGCTGATGACATGCAGATGACATGGATGACATCAGACTTACATATTTGCTTCTATAAAACGTCAGCGGAGGCAAGTGCACAGGGAGCCAGCTTTCTCCTCAGTTTCTTTGAAGGCAGACCTGGTTGCACATAAGAAAATGGGAGAGGGCAGAGGAGAATAAAGTCAGAGATGTGGGCGGTGACTTAAGGAATATGGGTGTTAGTGGGTAAGAGGCGATCCGGCTGAAATAAATGGGTGTCAGAAAATTATCAGCAGTCAGAAAAAAAAGAAAGAAGCAAGGCAGAATTAACAAACAATTAAAAAGCAGAAAGGTAGGGGCAGATGGGAATAGGCAAAAGCTACCACTGGGATGAATTCAAATATAAAAGCAGGTATGTGTGTGAAATGAAGGAGGAGAAAGCAGTAAGGAAAGAGAAGTGAGTAGCCTGTGGACTGCCAGCTCGTGCAAACAGAAGGAAAAAGGCTGAGCGGGAGACTGATGCACTCAACCGCAAATGGCCGCCACAGGGAAAGAAGTGATGAGCAGTTCTGTGTTTTCTGGACTGCAAGCTAAAAAGCAATTCCTCACTGAGTGCATGAAATCTGATTTTGAGGAGGGGGGAAGAGGGAAAAAAAGACCTCTCTCTCTCTCCCTTTCTTCTTCCAGCCACTCCAGGTTTCTTTTCTACCTGCAGTTAACTGTGAGTGCAAATGATATCATTACGTTATCTAGCTATCTGACTGCACCCACAAGTCAGTGCCTGGAAGGCTAAATCCTATCATTTGCACCCAGGGTTAATGCGCTGGAGCAAATTGTGGGTGCCGAGTAGATTCCCGCAGAATTGGAGGCTGAGACGAGGCCAATATAAAAATATATCCCAAGCGTTTAGCTGGCACTCTCCCGCCACTTGGATGACATCTGACCTTTGCTTCTGCGCGCGTGTGTTTTTGAGCTGCCCGAGCAGAGAGGAAATCATTTTGAAGTCTCCTGCTATGAAAGTCAGTATCTCCCTGAGTGGACTGACTGTCCTCTGAAAAAGTGTAAATGCTTAACCTCAGTCAAGTAGGCTCAAAGGGCAACACACTGCATTGCTGGAGGAGGAACAGAGAGGGGGAAAGTGTCAGCACGTACATATGGGAACTATTCCCTGGCTTCCTACTGGGCTTTTGCTACCTTTTGTATTCACTCTTCAGATTTACAGTCTACTGGCACCTGCCCACACTACATGAAGGGCTCCCCACAACATGCGAAGGCATGGATTTCATTATGCTTCATTTTAAAATAAAAACCAGGTCTCCACATAAAAAGAGGTCTATCTCTTTAAAAAGAAACCCGTTGTGAGAGTCACTGTTGCCCCAGTGCCAGCTTTATGCCTTCGACTAATGCGCTTCTCCAGGAACAGTCTTTAAATGAGAAGTTACGGCTGCTTTTCTGATTGAAACAAACTAGTGTTGATTGCTGATCAGCCATCTGTAAAGGAGGGCATCTCAGGAAGGATATGAGCTAATGAAAAAATGGACCTGATTTGAAAGTGTGATGTGCTTCATGCCACAGGCCAGTCTGAGTGGCATGAGATTATATCAGTGCAAGTGAGAGGTAGATTGAGAATAAGTAACTTCTGTCTTAAAGATTAAATGGCAAATTTGCTATTAAATGTGAAAGACATAAAATGGAATTAACGCTTTGAGGGTGTTAGCTGTGGTTATATACACTCTGCAAATGGCACTTCCATCCTGTCACTTGCATTGTCAAACTGCACACTCTTCTCATTGCAGCTCAATTAATACTCATTCAGAAGTATCAATTAAAGAAATGAGAAATGAAGTGTTGACCCTTAACAGCCACCCACACATCACCCACTTCACAAGCACATTTCGTGTGGCATTACTTCTCCAAATGACCTTTGTAACTGGTAAAATATTATTGATGAAATCATTAGGTTTCTTGGTAACCAATTGATAATTTTCATCCGGGTTGCTTGGCGCTGATAACATTACCCTTGCTGTAACTAAGAGACAAATGCTGTCATGGAAGTGCATGGGGCTTGCTGGGCATTCCTGCATTTTATGCCCTGAATTTCCAAAAATCTTCAGTGCACAGTAAAATTAGCAGGCCTATCAAATGAAAAAAAAAAGAGCGTTTAAGTTGTAAAGGTAGCTGTCACAGTGTTACTGTGTGAGGTGGGTTACACTGTGCTTCGTTATGTTTTGTCTCATTATAACATTGCATCCAGCTGTATGCGCTTGCTTTGTGACATGATACGAAGTGACATAAGTAAAGACTGAGTTGAAATGCTGGATTTGGATCCAAGCTGGGACGTTAAACTGAACAGCCAAAGTTTGGAAAGGATTGGATTTAGATTTTTTTTTGCTTGGGACTGAGGCCAAATACAAACTTAGCTGTGATACTAATTTTGAAGCACCCCAAAACCTAAAGATATCCAAATTCAAAGTTTTGGGGTCAAATGCACCTCTAAACGTGAGCACTGAAATACAGATGAACTAAAAAAGTTGAGTGAGGTATTTGATTGTATTTTTGAGTTCTCTTTCTACCCTTAATTTCTTTTCTTTCTTTTTGCCAACTGATTAAACCTTTTCCTGAAATCCCAGCTCATTCAAATCCCTGGGATAGCTGCGGATGGAAATTACTTTTGCTATACAACTCCCTTGCATAGCCAAATCTTCAGTCATTTGATTTTTTTTTTTAATTTCCTTGAATGCTTTTGATTGTGTGGGTGTTGCTGTACATGCCAGTATGCTTTGTGTCAGTTCTTTTCACTGCTTTGCCATTTATGCTTCATACCAATTCCTTTTATTGTAGTGCAACATTAAATATTTTCCTGTAGATCTTAAACTCATCAAGCACATTGTTGGGGTTCTTTTTTTCTTTTGTGTTTGTTTTTTTTTAAATTTAGTACACACCAAATGAAAAGACTGTAATCCTAGCTTGGTCCTACCTCAACAGTAGGAAGGCCTCCTTCTGCGACCTTTGCACTGTTGTCCTCACAGGAAATCAGTTTTGCTGGAAGATAGGTTTGTTAAGCCTCCAGTCAAGCCTAAGTTAAAAGGCCAATGCATATATGCTGCATTTTATCATTATAATGCATGTAACCACCAAGGCAGACTGTCATAGTTTTCAAACAATAATGCTTGCAAGTCAAGATTGTCAAAGCTGCTTAAGGGATTCAGATACCCCATTGTCATGAAACTAAGTGGGGCTGTTTTGAGATTCTCAGTGATAACATTTACCCTAGGGAGTGCATGAGAAAAACCTTATGCGTGTAGTACATGCTTTCCAATGCAGATGCCTTGGTGGAGGGGCCCTGCATAGAGGCGGGCAGATTAAAATGGAAAGGCTTAACAGTATCCTGTCAAAAGAAATCATAGATGGTGATGGGCTGGATTTTCAAACTCCGCTTATTTTGGTAATGCTCTGTTTTTCAGTCCAACCCAGCTGAAATGGAAAACTATGGATTGCAATGATACCAATGGCTGAAGTTAAGGTTGCTAAACGTGGTCTATGGAAAGAGTCTCCTGTCAGTTGTTTGGACCTCATCAAGCCTAAACTGTTTATGTGGTGATTTCTATGCTGAGAACTGGCTTTGTTCAATCACGGGTGTAAGGGAGGGACAGAAAATTAAAAGAAACTAACAAAGGTAAACCAAGGAAGTTGGAACTGGGCAAAACATACAAATAAGCCCAAGAACAATGACGTATGCATTACACTGCGGCTGAGAACTCAAAAGAAGAATGTCAGAAAATGCCAGACACTGTGTCCCCAAATTTAATCATCACTCTAGTTCCTATTCTGCATAGCAGTGTCTCTATGATGTCATTACTTTTCATTTTAGCACCCATGTCTGGTTCATTGCGGAGGACATTCTGTGCTGTGGTGATGTATCTGAACAATGTGGTGACTGTAGGCGGACATCCTCCTTACTTACGTATTGTGGGAATGAAAAGATGTCTCGTGCCTGGGACAAGAAAAGTGGGGGAAGAAAAGGGTTGTCTATAGAGCTCTGTCAAAGGCAGGCATCATGCAGAGTAACTCGATTCTACCCAGGCTTCATTTCCAGAGTTTTCATCTGATGACAGGCAAGTTGCTTCAGAAAAGGTCTTCCACAGGGAGCCTGATTTTCTGGGATCAGAGCTCTGGTTGTTAGAGCTGCAGACTTCCCACAGCCACGTGTGAGGTCAAGATGACCTCTGCTCTGAACAGAGAAAGTACCGTGAATGTGCAAAATACTCTAAAAATCAGACTGTAAATTTTTGAGTTGGGAATCCCAAATTAAATGACGCATTTGAGATTTTTATATTAATTTCTGTCAGTTTTTATGCATGTAAGCCAAAGACAGTTTTTTCATGTTTCTTCACAGTAGTATCATGAAGGTAGATTCTTAATGATGGCAAAAAATCTAAACAACTGTTATGACACCACCACAAGTAGAAGGGGAGAGGAAAACAATAATTTTTTATCCAGTGCAGAGCTGGATAGTGCGTGAAGTCACACACTGGATGATGAGGATAAAATGTAATATTGAAGAGTAGCCCAGTTTCATAAGCCCTGCTCTTCTTCATTGAGAGGAAGGTATTGAAGAAAAATAGGACATGATCATGTAATTAAGGACTGTGCCGTGGCACATAGGCAGAAAGAAGCCAAATAAAGGTTTGTTACTGACCCTAATTCTGATTTCTTGTCTTTGTTCATTTTCTGGTCAACCCCAGCATTTTTTGATGTGTTCTTTGATTAGAACATACTTGATTACAGATACTTACAGATATACTTAGATACTCACACCTAATATACAGTTAGATTTGTATTTACATATGCATGGTTTTGTAGGTGCCGAAGGGAAACTTTTCCATCTGGTGGGAAGAATGGCCTGTTGGGTTTAGCATCTTACATACTTACGCTGTGTGTATAATGACTCAAGGACAAAATTTAGAGGTAGTCATCAGTAGAAAATGACATCTGTAGAGGATGGAAAATGAAAAAATATTCTTTAGTCATTTAAAAAAAATCTTTCTAATGCACAATTTTTTGTTCCTGGAGGTACTATTTTAGGGCTCTGCATAACTGCTGCTATTGGCTATTACTGGGATGAAGCAGGGAGAGGTAGGCTGATAGATGGATGTAGTTGCATTACAGACATTTTCCATAGTCACCCCTCTGAGGATGAGAGCGTAAAAGAATGTGAAGGTGAAACTTAAAATATGTATGGATGTTCCTTTTATCCAGGAAAGGACAACTAACGAAGCAGTTGGAGCACAGTATTTTCTTTGCGGGTGCTCCATCAGGCTTATAATGACACATCTTGGAATAGGAGAGTCACAGTGGACTCCCTTGCTTAACTGTCGTCATCACTTACTATTTGCAAAATGGAAGGCTTTCTGATCCTGTGTCGGTGTGCGTGACTCACCCTCAGTGATTCACAGAGAACAGGCGCTCTTTAAAGCAGTTTTGGCTCGTACTGGAGCCTCTGTGCACCATGTAGTGTACGAAGTCAAAATGAAGCAGCAAGCTGTGTGCTCCCCTTGGCCCCATGCCTCACTTCTCACCCTCAGGTTTATGGCCAGAGCGACGCTGCAAGTGGTTGTTCTGGCAGACCAGGAATTTAGGAATTATTCAATAATGTTAATTGATGGGCAGATTGCTCCAAGCCCATCTCTCTCTGCTTTTGGGTTGCTTCCAAACATGAACCGCAAAGGGAACATTTCCAGCATAAATATTGGGTTTATTTGCCTCACGGCGGGGGATAGCACTCCTATGAGACCTCGGAAGTTTGAGGACTGTATGGCTGTCTGAGGAGATGCTGAAAAAATTGATTATTCAGGCTGCCCAATTTACAAATCAAACTGGGTTTTGCTGTAGCAAGGCTTACGCAGTCTGTGGAGGAGACACCTGCCTCTGATATCTTCCATCCTTCATAAAAGTGCTAGACTATAACTATTTCCAGAACAAAAGGTCACGAGTGAATGGATCGGGTTAGGGAATACACGAGCCAAATTGTCTCACTGGTAGAGTATTTGAAATTTGAACTGATTGCCACAGGCGGCATGAAAAGCAAGATCTGCAGGTAGATGCAGGAAGAAGACATATGTATTTAGCAAAGAAGGATATAGTCGATCTAACTAGGGCTGAATTCTTTAGGTTTACCATATTAAGAAAGGGTTGTCCTCACATCTTACATTGTATTACTAGGTTTGGTGGATAATAGGATGGATACTCAACTATCTGGGATTGCTTCCTAATTGTCAAGTCAAATGCTTCAGGAGACATACACTGTTAAATGGCTGAAACTACTGGACTAATAGGGGAACCTATTCCTAACCCTTTTGGAGCACCTGGCCCTGGACTGAAATATCAGTAATTTGTATGTCACTGCCTGTTGAAGAAAGCTCTTCCCTTCTGATTTATACTAATGCACAAGATGTTTGCACCTAGATAAACCTGCTGGCACTCCTCCAGTTATAAAGGTCTGTTAGCCAAAGAGGGTGTAAGAATGGGCTGAGAACTAAAAAAAAAGAAAAAAAAAAATCAGCAAAGTAATTGCTGGGATAAAACTTTGAATTCTCTTTGCTGTGTTTGCACTCCTGTTCACTCCCCATGAATATTGTAATGAATGAATTGACTCGTAAGAGTGTTTGTGGAAACAGCATTTTAAAATGGAGAATGGGTATATCTGCAGAGAGCACATATAAAACTCATAAACGGGAGTACCCTACCCAGCAAAAGCACTTCTCAGCCAACCTGGAAGCAGAAACGAGGCCATGTGATTTGTTTGTTCAGACAAAACTAGCCCAGGCAGCTACAAACTGGTGGCGAAGAAGCTGCAGAACAAGAAATATTAGTATAAATTATTCATTGTGGATCATTTCGAATAATGAGCAAATCTGAGAAATAATGACCCGTTCATACACAATTCGCATGGAGAAAAAAGCAGCTAAAATTGATAAAATTCTTTGTTACAAATTATTTGCTCTGCACGGGGTGTTGGCATAACAGACTCTGAAGCCTGACAGTGCCGGAATAATTAAAATATTAAAATGGCTCCATTTTAATCTTTGATCACATATCTAGATCGCGTTGCAGAAATGTCATGTTTACTCATGACTCATAATGAAGAAATGTAGAAATGTCATTATTAGAAACCCTGTTTTTACTGCATCACGTATCAAAATTCGCAGGCAAACCATTACATTTCCTTTTTCATTTTGCAAGCATTTGTTTCCCGGAGGAGCTGAGGCCCACATTTTCAAAACCAGAGGACCTCCTTATACAGGAAATCTGAGCCACCAGATGGCTTTCACTTTCCTGCCACCCACCACCCAATATTTGGGATGGCTCCAAACTCACTGCCAGATTCCTACTTCTCCCCTCTTGCTCTAGAAGCCTGGCTCCCAATTTTATTGCACCCAGAGACTATTTATGATCAGTTTTGTAGCATATCTTGAGAAAGAAATGATGAAAAACTTACCACATCACACTAGTCTTCTGTTGGTAAAGAGAAAAATTTCCTTCTTCAGCCCAGTTTGACTGCCTTGAGGAATGAGATCAAGTGCAGTCAGTTCAACACAAGTGGAACTGAGGACCTGTTGCAATTAATGGCAATCTCTGCACTGATAGCGGTGGCATCACTTTCCATTTGGAGAGTATGGCTGAGATCAGTATAGTGATGAGGTCAGGATGAAGTGGGCCATGACCATTTGCCTCAAACCCCAAAAGAGCAGCCCCTAAGGAAGAGAAATTATTCACTCTGCTGAAAGTCCTACTAGTCCACAGGGTTTCTTCTGATATTCCACTGGTCTAGTGGAATTGAAAGAGCAAAGGCACTGTCCAGGATTGGAAAGACCTAAATGAAACCACAATAACATGAACAAAGAGGAGAAAAAAAAAAAAAGTAACTAAAATTAGGCATGCTCAGGAAAAAGGAAGCAGCAGGTGTTTGCATACCAGCACATCTGTTCAGAAAATGCTCCTTTAAATCCGGATTAAATATACAATTTTGAAGCCTGACCTTTCTGACTAATTAAAGATTTCTACTGTATGTCTTTCAGAGATAAGCTAAAATAGACAAATGAAGACAGTCTTTAGTTTCAGATGAAGGGTAATATGAAATTTTTCTTTGTGTTTTCCACTTCACAACTGGATTTTTGCACAAAGTGCCTCACAGTTTGGGACTGATCGCAGTGGCAAATTGAACAGCTGGAATGTGGAAGAGCAAAATCCTGCTCCTGTAAGGATATAGCTGAGGGGATCTGATGGAAATACCTGGAAGTAGAGGACTTTACTCATTGCAGACAGTGTAGGGAAGCAGAAGCTCAGTCACCCTGCTGTCACAGGTTTTTTTGGTTTTGGATTTTTTTTAATGAAGTTTCCCAAGGGGTCACTCAACGAAGAAGCACCTTGTGATGAACAGTCACATTTTTCATTACGGAACTAAAATGAAGCCATGAAACTGAGTCTTGGAAAATTTTTAACTAGCCAGGGATACCAATAATTGTGAGCTTTGAAAAGAAAAGAAACTGCCTAATCAGCTTGCTACTATTTAATCTCAAATTGGCTGAATTTTGCTTTATTTTCTATCTTGGCGGGAACTAGCCCTATGTATCTATCAGCCCCAGTGTTTCCTCAGCTTCTTCTCTTTCTGACTTCCCAAAAGCAAGTAAAAGCATCCTCCTGCTCTGTAGTTATAAGCTGAAGCAATCACAACAACAAAACAAATAGTAATTTTAAATCTGCAACATGTTTTTCCAACAAATTTTGGCTTCCTGTGTTTGTGAGGATTTTGTGTGATAACGATTCTTGATAATGTGAAATCAGTCATTGGTATTAATGATTAATGTTCTTTAATTACTGAGGAAGGTGAAATTATATTGACTGGAAAGTGACTGTTGAGCTTCTAGTATCGTCATTATATTTCCACTGGGTTCTTGAGGTAGACTTAGAATTGTTGTTATTATTATTATTTACAGGAACCCTGGCTACCACACCACATGACAGTGAAAAGTTCCCATTTCTATTATAGTTGGCAAAAGGCAGTTCTTTCTTATGATAATAATTCACATAAGTGCCCTGGCTGAAAAGTGAAATTTTTTGGCCTTTTATAAAGCTGGCAAAACATCAAGTTTTGCTACTTTTGCTTTCTGCAAGAAATTGTCCTCACAGCTCCACTCAGTGATAATTTGTGGCTTCTTACCAGAAAGCTAGATCTGTGTCACTTGTACAAAGGTCAGTGAATTCCAGCTCTAAAACATCTCCAGGAATACAAGCCTGGCAGGGGAGAAGGTATTATGCCAGATCCCATTCTATTACAGTTCATTACTACAGTTTATTCAAGGACTGATGCGATGCAAACAGTAAAAATAGTTTAACTTTTCATAGGCTCACTTTTTTTTATTGCTCTTTTCCTTGGTTTAAAGCAATCAGTGACCAATCAATTGTAGGACGTGTGCAACATGCCAACACACCTGATACTTTGTTGGTGTACTTGATGCAGTACATGATGCCGTGTAGAGAAAAGTTTTGTAATAATCTTCTCCTGTTTGCTGCGTAAGACGAAAGCTGTCCATGTGTCCACTCTTCTAGAGATGCAGAAAGAGGAGGGGGAATGCTGAATATGTTTTTCAGATGAAATGCTGTAAAATGCTTTTAAAAGCTCCTGATTCTGATTAAGTGACATATTTACTATTAGGCTTTCATTACTATTAGAGGAGCTTTTTAAAGTGACTATAGCTGGTTTCATGAACACATTGATTCTCTGCTACTACTGACCCTGTCTGGTAACACTTTAGTTTAAATGTCCATTACTATTTACATTAACTAATGGTTAATTACAATGGGATTCCTGGGGAAGTGCATAAGACAAGTCATACGAACACCAAATGAGTGCATTAATGATTGGTGTTATCACAGTGAATACCAAATGATTTCATAATGACTGGGGAGGTAATATATAATGGAAAGAATTGCTCCCTATTTGATATACTCACCACAGAACTAGGACTCATTCTTGGACATCATTCAGAAACTGCAACGTAGCCTGGAGGCCTTTCTTCCAGTCCTGCAAGGAGCTTGCACTGAAACTCGGTCCACACCCTTGCAGAGCAAGACGTGTTGGAATTTATTTTTTATTGCTCATTGTTATGAATTGCTGCTATGGCCCAAAGCGTTACAGGTCATACTCAATGCTGTAGAGAATCTATGCTTCATAACTTCATTTGGGCCACTGTATTTGAGTCAATACTCAACCTAGAGTACAAGAGGAAATGCTTTTACTAGAAGGGGCTGAAAAAATGTGTTTCTGGGCCCAGGTCTCTATTAATGCTAGTTACCACAGCCTTTCTACTCTAGTCTGGAGTGTTTTTTGTAGGACATTCATCACCATAGCATCTGAGGACCAGGGTGATAAGCTCATGCATAACATCTGTCATGTGTTTCTTCTCTTCTTCGGGCGACTTTGACCTCACCAACCTACCATAGAATGAGTTCCAGTGCTGGGAAGCAGGACAGATCTTCAGGGAGTTATGTACCTGTTTTAATGAGCAATGGGGGTATATAAGATTTGTTGACAGTTGATGCCCACATAGGACATGTCCATGCAGAACTAAAGCTGATATTTTTGTTTTAAATTATGTGGATGGTTTGTTTAATCCTGGGAAAAAAGGAGTTTTCCATTTGACCTGATAAAAATAGAAGTTTAGAATACTTCTGTCTAACTATCCAAGTAAAACATCAGCTCCTATTCCAGTATATTTAGAAGAATATATAGAGCAGGTGAGAGACCCAATCCACAGCTCTCTGCAGTCATTTAGAGTCTGTTCTTTGGATGAAGCTCTATGTGAAGGACGAAGTGCTGCACAGCATACCCAGGAATTCATTGTTTTAGGAGAAAGGCCAAGCACTAGTAGGCACTGATAAGTGAAGTGGCCTGTAGCACAGTGGTGAGTGTCCCTGGCACCAAATGTCTTGGCGGCGAAGACTATACATTTGCCAATTTTGCATTCAAAGAGCGAATTGACAAAATAATCTGATGGGTCTCTTCCCTCTTTAATTTCTCTGATTTAAGAGGAGGAGTCTGTGTTTAGTAACCAGTGGGCTCCAGCTCCACAGGAATAAAGACATTAAATGCAATGTTTCTGATAACTACAAATTACCCCGTGACTACTGTAGCGCCTGGGACTTTCTGGCGACCCACCGCGAGAGCTAATGAAGATGCCCTTTTATAAAGCTCAGGATTCCTGGCAGTTATTTTTAATGGGTCATGCTGTGTTAGAAAATCATGCCTGCAAGATTCCCTGGAGTGGCAGTTGGGATGATATTACTTTCAATGAATCACAGCAGCCACCATAAGGGCAGGGCAGTATCTATGGCAGCAGTACCGAGCAATGGCGCAGCATCAAATGAACGGCTCAGCTGGTGACATCTGGCCCCTCTGATCATAACAAATCTGTAGTGCGCAGTACTCCAAAGAGTCCATCCTTCAAGATGATACGTTAAAATGAGGTGTCTTTTTCTGCTCGTCTTGGGTGACTATTCAGGCAGGCACGAGAGATCCTATTAAAAAATATGGGAAGTAATGGATGAAAGTTGGGCTCCTGGGTTCAGCTCTCCTCGGTAAACAATTACTTTGCACCTTATCATTGCTGAATTTGGTTATAAAAGAAAGGCATTACCTTTGGGAGATGCTCAGAGTAGGAAAAAAGATGCTGCTGTGGGCATGAAGGCCCTGAGAAGCGTAGGTAGACACCAAACAAGGTTTTCGGTGACTTTCAGCTTTCTCTCTCGAGGCTGGGATTTTTGCAAAGAAAAATAAGTTAATGTTGGGCATTGCTTTCAAAACATGAAATATCATTACTAATTTCCTGCCTCACTGGTCACTTCATTGTATCGGGGAACATAATGTTTTTTCATAAGTTTTCACAGTGCCTTCTGTGAGGGGGAATTTTCTTGGTGATACTCGGGCATTGAGAAGGCAAGAGGTGGAACAGTCTGTGACAAATAATGAGAGTGAAATGCCAGCCTTTGAAAGGGCTTTGCTTTCCCTACACCGAGCGCTTTAAAAAGCCATCTGCTTACTTGAAATGGCTGCAACACATGGTGCTCTTCCCCAATCCAATATGTGCTGCAAATTGTAGGCACATGGATCCAGTCAAGGACACAGTGTCTGTCTTAACTTTGGATCTCCTTGCTGTTGTCAGTAGGAGTCTCATCCTTAAACTTAGCTCTTGTGTGTGTTAATTGTTTCCTTTTCATGTCCAGCTGGCAGAGTGCTTCAGCACCTTAAGTTGCTCAATTTGATCTTTGTGCTCAGGAACAAGGTAATTAAGCAAGCTACAATTTAAGAAAACGTATTTGCCTTGACTTGTTGCAAGTCTTCAGACAGCGCTCCATCCTAAATCATTTGATAATGTAAGATGCTCTGTGCAGTTCCTCACTTGACTGAGGGTTAGTTCAACAGGTCACAGAATCAGTAATTGATTCTCAGTGTGTCTCTGTTGGTTTTATTACAATAATGAGGACCATCTTTTTTCATCTCAGCTAATACATTACCAAAACCATCAGCTTCTCAGTTTGGTGTCGGGATGACTTTGACAGGTTGTTAGCAACTATATGATGTACAGAACATCACAGAGATGTCTCAAACTGTGTTGCTGTGTACCTTAGAGAGCCTTAGGTGGTCATGAAATAAGTGAAAGCACTTCCAAGAAAAAGTTATACCAACAATTGAAAATATTCCTACAGTTTTGATGTCCTAATGAAGAAGTTCTTTATGCCAGTTTGGATTCTTGATCATTGAAGAATACTATGTTTCAGAGGAATGGGTGACATTGCAAGGCAGGTACACTGGATTTACCACCGATTAAAAACTCCAGGAAAACAAGTTTTCTCATCTCCTAAGGTTCTATTTTTCTTTTTTTTTTTTATAGGACGCACTTTATAGTTAAGATGAGTGTATCTTGAAAGACTTGTGAGCTTTTCAGATTGAAAACAGCAAACAAATAACAAGATGAAAGTTAGGAAGGCAACTCTACAGGATTGCCTCTACTCCTTAACTTTCCCATTTGTCTGCAACACCCCCAAATTTTGGGATTAAAAAAAAAAAGATGAAAAAGCCACCTGCCTGTCAAGGTAAAACTACCTACACGAACGTTCAGTCTGGGTTTATGTTACCTACAGCTTTTGGCTTTGGGTTCTTGAGTTATGTTGATGCTTTTGAGCTGTTTCAGGCCAAAGCTAGGATAATGTGGGTAACACAATGAAAAGAAGTCTAAACAACTGCTGGAGTAATGTGGCTGAGAGGTCTGGTTTGCAAAAACAAGAAAAAGCAAGCCACTGTCATTTGAAAACAATGAAGCACAATACTTATGTCTTTATACACTAAAACAGTTTTTATGTACCTGCTACTAATGAAATGGATTCAACAATGTAGTACTTTTATGGTCCATTTTATGACTAGGTAATTATATATTTTAGCTAGTCCAAATTAATTGCCATTTTACTGTTCTTTGGTTTAAAGGAAAAAAGGTATTTACTAGTATGCTGAGGAACATTCTCAACAAAATCGCAAACCTTTTATCAGCAAGGGGAATGATGTAGAATAAAACTTTTCCATCCTGCAGGAAGGTTTTATCTACTTTCTAGGGATATTTCTCTCTCAAAGCCACTCTAGCCTTTCCTGCCACACACTATACTTTGGAGAAGAAGTGATTACCTTGACTGTGCTCCCCACACCCCTCACAGAGGCAAAGGATGTTGGTGATGCCGTTAGGGTCTCACGGAGGCAGCAGTAGACACAGTTGGATATTAACAGACCGACAATGAGCCTCAGGTGTAGATGTGGGTCCCAAATTCAACAACACACATTGACTGGTGAAGTCAATGAGAATTATGTGCCTTATAATTAAGCATGTACGCATGTGTTGAACTGACAAGCTGGATCAAGTCCCAAAGCCATGAAAGGTGAAAATATTTTACTAAAAAGTATTACTGAATGTTTAGCCTCTACATGAAACTCTGCCACATGTGACCTGAGGGGAGTGAAGCACCAGTATTTTATCTATCTATCTATCTATCAGTGGCAGGAGCCTGACAGTTAGTCTTTTTTTCCCAGGAGGCTGGTTCGGTAAAAGCATACTCAAACAATTTTACACCCAGTCTAATATTATAACAAATAAACTGGATGAGAGGGAAATGAAAGAAGCAGCAGATTATCTCCTGACAGTGGAGATTCAAATGGAAGGAAAGAGAGAATCACATTGGGTATTTCAGGATCACAGATACCTAAATAGGAGAAACATCATTATGTCTTCTGGGCCGTTTTCCTGCCACTGAGGGATTGCTCCCCCCAAATGACTCTTTTACATTGTTTTGCTACATGTACCATGTAGATGGCTTTTACTTTTTTTCTTGAGAGATTAACTTGCAACATAGCTCTTTTTTTTTTTTCACCCAAGTGTAAACATCATTAGTTTTCTAAACATTATGGAAGTATTGAAAGTTAGTGAGAAGCTATGAAGATTACAAAGGAGAAAGAAAGCCCACCTGTGGCGTCAGGAAGGAGCCACTTGTACTCCATACCCACGCTCGCCGGAGCAACTTGGCTGCTGGCGATGCAGCACCACATTGTCATTGCTCTTGTAAGTACAACCCCATTTTACGATGCTTTACTCTCCGTGATACTGTCTTACATGAAAAGAGCAGTAAGAGCAACACAGCTTTCAGAATACCTCCCAATTTACTTCAAATAATTTATCTTAAATCTCATACGGTTTTAAAGTTTTTCTCCTGGTCCATTTCTCTTAAATCTGAAGGTAGGTTTTGGCAGGGAACTTACAATTTCCTTATCTTTCTTATCCACCTCCCTGTTACTTTGTTGATCATAGTAACATTCAATTTCTATACACTTTTTCCTTATTAAAGGGAAAAAACAATGCTATGACTACCTTCGGCATTATGCATACAGGACTGGAAGTACAGTATTTAAATGATCATGATACTTCTGATTTGCAGCTGCATGCAGAGGGAAAAAAAGACACTATTTTAAGCTACTGAAGCAGTCACTCTTGGTGTTTCAGCTCACCATTATTCTCTCTCCCTCAGCAAAGTCTAGTCAGCCACCATCCCAAGAAAGGCAGTGCCAGCTTCAGGAAGAGCTATTCTCTGTTAAGTCTTCAGATCTTAAAGGGCGGTGGAAAACTTCACATTCTCCCAGCAGGAGAGCAGGGACTCAGTGTAGGTGTAAATCTCTGGCAGCTGATTGTTGGAGCCCACAAGCTGTACCTTGTAAATAATTCACTTAGGCACAGAAAAATCTGCATATGAGGATGAAATGTCATTTATAACTCATAGGATATTGGCTTGGCTGAGAACAAGTTTCCAGCCCCTTCAACTCATTAAGTACCACTAAGGAAGAAGGAATATAGATGATGTAAAATAAACTCTGCTTTTGGCTTGTAACTAACAGGGAATAGTTAACAATAACCAAGATGAAAATTAAATTCTTTGGTAGAGAAGGAAAGGGATGTGGTGTTTCTCAAATCAGTCAGCTTAGTATAAATTGTACAGCTTCTTTATTATTAACTCTGTCAGAACCTCATCCTTCACATTATTAGTGAGGCTGGGCTTATAAGGAGGTATTTAGCTGGAGGTGAGGTGCTGGAAGGTGCTGGAAGTGTTTCCCTTCATGCATTTTTGTGACTTGGAATGGTTTGCTGAGAGAAAAGATAATGTACTCAAACAGAGCACCCCTCACTGAAATTCTGTGCTATCAGAGACAAGATATTTTCATAACTGATCTAATCTCTTGCTTTATTACATTATTATCATCCTAAAAGCCTGTCTGTAATATTCTGTTTTTCAGATGCTTATAATTTTGCCAGACTTAAGTCATTTACCTGAAATGTTTCACACCACCCCATGCTGAATGCTGTTGGAAAACTGTTCACCAAAATTCTCAGGTGAATCAGTGGGTTTATGGAACAGAAGTAGGGAAAAGGTATTGTGCTGTCTGTGTTAAAAAGTCTGTGGAAACTGAAGGGGATATATATGAAGATGAACGGATGGTTGGGAGGGATGCAGAAAGGAAACTGAGACTGAGAATTGAAGTAGGGTGCAGACCTGGTATTACTCGTGACCTGATATCTAAATTAAGAATGCTTGTTATCAGAGTGTTCGTGCCAAGTGGAATAGTGCCTTCAAAATCCAGGGTATTCATCTCTCTTACTTGTGCACACCACACTCTCTGAGTTTTGTGTGTACAATGAACGTGGTGGGGTTTAATCCCTGCTTTTCCACTAATTTCCCTTTGTCCTCATGCCATCTTCATCGAAAATGGAGGCAAAGGTATTAATTTAATTTTGGGCCGTTTGTAGGTTATCTTTAATCTCTGCTACGTTCTCCCGCTATAGCAGCTCCATTTCTTCATTCAGTGTTCTCTTTTTATTTAGACAGCTGATGAAATGGCTGCTATTTGTTTTAATCTCCTTTGCAAGGTTTAACTCAGATTAATTTTCCAGAAAACTTTCCTTTTGGGGTGGATTCTTACTTTGTCCCTGTATTTCCTGCCTGAGGAAATAGGTTTCTTTACTGTTCAGACCCTTTTCTTGTTCTTTGAGTCCCGGCTTCATTCTAAATAACATAGTTTGAGGTGGTTGCTTGTTCAGTTAAGTCTGGAGACTTTCCTTGCAATCTCTTTCTTTCGCTTTGTAGTCTGTGTGCTCTGCTATTCAGGTGACTTCCTTAAGTAGCTTCATTAAACTCTGAGCACTCACATTTTCCTACTGAAGATATCTGACAGATAACTCTCTGTCTTTCCTAATGAAAACATCCTTGATCTGACAATGCTTTTGGTGCTGAAGATAGGCAGTAGACACTTCACTATCCTTTCCAGCCCCCAACCTACCCTACACTCCCTGGCATGCAGTTTACTCTTCCAGTTTCTAGATCACCTCTGGAGAGAGGCTTCCTGATTATCCTTCGCCGTCAGGCAGACCTGCTTCGTCGTGTGAACCTCGGCTCTCTCCCTTCTTCCTGAGTGCAATTCTTCTTTCTTAACTTCTCACTGTTTACTGCATGTCATTCTCGCTCCTTTTTCTGCTCTGGTTCCTGGCTCTCTTCTCTTATCTTACAGTACAAAATTTTCTGCTTTCTTCCTCGGTGCCTCATCTTTTTTGCCTGTTTGGAACTTGTCTTTTATGAATTCTCTCAGGCAAAAGTTCTTGGAAGAATAGCTCCTTGTGGTGCACAAACAGTCAATGTACACATACAACATGCTGTTTCTGCACCCGGCTGTTTTCACTCTCGCCCTGCATTGCCCAAGTCATTGTTAGAGTTGAGCTTCTCCTTTTAGAGAAGGAAGAAATAACCCAACCTACTCCAACCACCATCTCCCATGAAAAATCCCTTCTTTTGTGCTCCCTAGTTCCCCAGCTCCCCAGCTAAATGGCTGCCTCATTTAAAAACTTGGGTCTCAGGGAGCCCAGATTGATTGTTGCTCATATGTCGTGGGCAAAGAGGTGTCTGTTAATAGGCAAAAAGTTAACTCCAAAAGCTCGCTGTGGTTATGAGTTGTTAGAGTAGCTGTCCATAGGCATGAATAAGGTGAGATGTCCAGCTCTTATTGATGCCACCAGTGAAAAGGAAATGAAAATGGAAGAAGGCAGGATCAGGATCACATCCACACAAACAGCCACAGCTGCTTACTCTTTCCAGTCCTTTTATGATTAAAGGTCCCAAGCAGGAAGGAGACACACTGTATTGTACTGAAAGATTAGACAGGTTGGTCCTTGATTTAGAGGGCGGGAAATACATGACAGGTGAGTAAACAAACAAATGGGCCAAGGTCGGGAGGAAGGAATCTGGATTTTCATCAGATGGCATCCCCAGTGGCACCAGGAGTCACAGGTAGATGCTGTCTAATAGCAGAGACAGACAGCAGCAATTTGTAGGTGTGGTAACAAAAGGAGGCAGAATTAAAAAAACCCTCCAAACCCCACAGCTCTTTACTGGCAACAGAGAAAGAAGTAAGTAGGTAAGTAAATAAATAAATAAATAAAGACCACCTTCCCCAATCCCATATCAAAAAACAGCACCAAGCATAACACCCCTCAGATTAAGGCTTATTAGGAGAGCAAGAAGAGGAATGTGTTAGCAATAGCCAAGGGGGTTCAAGAGAAGAAGAAAAGCATATGAAATATATTAAGAGAACAAAAAATACTGGAGAGAAAGTAGACTCATTAATAAGTGAGGAGGAAGATTAAATCAGTGACGGTTCTAAAGTGGGTAAACTACTGAAATGCTTTACAAAAATCTGTTAAACAAGAAAAATAAGGGAAGGAGAAATGGATAATTAAGAAGCAATGATGACTTTGTCAAAGCTATTGATGAAAAGCAGGTAAGAGAATACTTAAAACATCTGAATATATATACAGATCAGCAGGTGTGCATGCATTTCAGAGTGTTAAGGGAATTAGCTAATGAACTTACAGAAACACTGGCAATTACTTACAGAAAGTTACAGAGTGTGATGGGAAAGTACCAGAGGGCTGGGGGAAAAAAGCAAATGAAATACTGAACTTCTAAAAGGTAGAAAGTAAGAAAAAAAACAACAATCCAGGCACTAACTATTCAGTGGTCCAATTTCTATCCCTGATAAAGTCATGGCATGTGTATTAAGATAGAAATTGAACCATAAGCACAATTAACAGCAAGGGTTTCTACAGAATAAATCATGACTGACAAACCTTATTGCTTTTTTCAGATCAAGTTACAAAAGTGGGCAAAAGAAGTAAAGGGAAGGAAATGCATCTGGACTTTCCTGAAGCATGTAGTACAGGGCCTCCTCAAATCTTACTTGAAGTATGAATTAACATTGATATGAATGTCAGCATTGTCATGTAAACCAAGAGTGAACTGAAGGACCGTAAAATAAGGAAAACGATAAATTGAGGTGTTGAGTTATTGGGGGCTTCCTCCAGGGGTGCTACGCAGGGATCTGAGCTGGGTTTAGTTTTATTTAAAATTTTTGATAATGATGTGGGAAAGGGTGGAGGAGGATGAGGTGGGGAGTAGGAGATTGGGTTTCGACATGGTCTGTACTAAAGCAAAGTCGATAAGTGATAACAGTTAATAATAAAGTAATGATACGCCTTGTAAATGACAGGATGGGTGATGGTATGTAGGTGAGTGAAAATAAAACAGCAAAATGGTGCAACTGTCCAGAGCAGGGGTTAGTGCATTCCAGCCTGGATGCAGAATATGTGTCCAAATAATATAAAGTATTATTCAAAAAAGCAAAACGGGAAGTTCTTTCAAAAGTAAAAATGAAAATGCTTCACTCATGATGTCAAATCATGATGCTTTCTTACAGAAAAAAGAGATGAAACCAATGCTATTTGGTTTCCTCAAGAGGCCCTCTGATAAGCTCCAATGACAGTTTCCTTGTAGACAGCACTGTTGAGGCTGCAACAAAAATACTGTGTACAGTTTGGGACATGTCAATCTCAGAATGCTGTCAAGAAATAGGAGACTGTCCAGAGAAGAGTAATCCAAATGATTAAGAGTCTCAGGGGATTCATTTATAAAGAAGATTAAGTGAATTATATTTTGATTAGGAGTACACTTTAATGGTGTATAAGTAACAGAAAGACAAAAACACCAAGTAAAGGAACAGGATGATTTAGGATGGCCCCAGAGGTTTTGATGGGCTGAAGATCAAAAGAGAATTTAGACAGGATATCAAGAAACATTCCTTAGCTGTGAGGGATTTTTGATTCTACTTTTCCCTCTTTTTGATTACAGAATGGACTTCAGAAGAAACAGAGAACGTCCTCGCTTCTGGAGTTGTCACGTAGGATGGAGTAAAGGACTTCTCCAGCTGGGCAGGAAGGACCCTGCAGTGTGAAGTAGAAAGTCTGCACCTTTAATTCCTCCTATCTCAGCACAGAGGTGGGAGGCCACAATTGCCAGTGAGTTGGCCCCATGTGGTTTCCATTCCCCAAAGCACTCATCTGGCAGTGTTACCTTAGCCCTGACTAATGAGTAGATCAGCCAGTAAAGGAACTCCCAGGGGTGACTGAATGGGTGAGGAGCTACATTAGCTGATCACTCCTGTCGTTTATTTCTTTATAAAAATAAAAAGGCAGTCTGCTGCTATTGTGTACATCTGCTGTCAGTGTTTGGCCATGACGGTAAAGACAAAATCAAAAGACAGCAAGGTACAAAATGACAAATGCAAGAAGCTGGAGCCATACTTAATGAAAACACTGTAATAAGCCACCTTTCTCAAACTAGTATCTGAGAAAATGCTTTTTTTTTTTTCCAAGATGTACCAGCAGTTTAAACAGACTTATAAATTCAGAACTGAAAGTATACATGGTCTGAAGAAATCTCATTTTTAAGGAAAATATTCAGTTCCTATTGGCAGAAATAAAAACATTCCCATTGATTTGGGGTCAAAGCTTCAATCATTTCTGCCGCCACATGTCCTACTGTATCTGCTTCTGGGGTGCTTAAAGTATTTCTGTAATATGCATTAACGACTAACAACTCACTTAGATAAAAAGGCTGATACCTGCCCTGTTTGTTTAAACGGAGATTAATCTCAGAAAATGGGACTGTGAACAAAAGTGCAATCTTAGATTTCTAGTCAGAACTATGTGCTCGGAGTTAACATCTATTTTTATCACCTGTATTGATAGCTGTGCAGCCAGATCTCCTTGTTAGAATTAAGGATACACATTACAACCAAATATGGGAATATGTCCTTTTAGTGCAGGTCTCAAACATCTCCTTTGGTTTAATATTAGCCTAATTCCTATATATTTACCAGCTATGTATTGAAATGCTGCCTTAATATTAGTGTGCCTTAATGACTGCTCCATCAAGGAGGGAAGGACTGTAGGGTGGCTCTTCCTGGTGCATGTTGAGATACGCACAGCCCAGTTCAGCTCAGATGCTCCCTACACGCTGGGCAAGCTTAATCCTGCCAGCTGCTAGGTCCCGTGTCACCGCGGACAGCTGGACCGGGGCATGGGAAGGTATTGCTTTGGATACATAGCAGTGATTGGCACCACTGCTGACTGAGAGTGGAGGTGACTGCTTTCTAAATCGGGTGCTAGGAATAGTCTAATAGTCTCTTTTTTGTTTCTTTCCCCTTTGTGTCTCACAGTTTCTCAAAAGGTCTCCTCTGCCTTAGCCCTTCTTTGCTAATGTATGTAGACCACAGTTCCACTTGGAGACAGAATTGGCATTTTGCATTAAACTCTGAGACCTGCTTTGTTAATATTAATTATTGTTCATTTGCAAGTGCTGAATATTGTGGACTTTGTAATGTATGCATGGTGGTCCTTGTAATACATCCAATTTGCAGGTGTCAGGTGCCGGGCAGCACAAGATGGAAGAAAACAATGTACATGCAGACGTTTTCAGTCCTTACACCCTGAGATGGGAAAGGATAGGCCAAAAGTTTAGGCTGTGTTTGGACTCTGGGCAGTGTCCAGTACATGGGTATTATGGCAGGTCTTCTTCTTACTACAGTATGTCAGCCTCCTGCTTGCATGTGCTTCCTGCTGCTGCTGTTGAAAAAAGCATCCAGACCCAAAGACACTCCTCAGAAAAGATGTCTGGATATAGTACTATAAAAAGGATGTATATTCCAATTTAAAATATGCACAGATCATTCACCGAGGTAGCAACCATTCTTTTTCCCTTCCCCCAAGATAAGAGTGTAAATCACATCTTCTCAACAAGGCAGGTAGTGAGGATGACAAAATTCTTACATTCCTAAAGTGTTATTGGAGAAAAAATGTCACCTCCATGCATAATTGCATAACTTTACTACCTGTCATTTTCTATCAATCAAAAAAATGTTATACTTGAATTTGAGGACAAACATGTCTAATAAGATTTTAGATTGACAGCTGAACGGCTGTACTCAACCTTATTTTAACTTTATTTTTTGTTGTTGTTCACTAGATCAACACAGAGAGTATTATTACCAAAGTTAAGGGAAACAAATACTCAGATATATTAATCCCTCATGCACACTTTACCTCAAAAAAATAGAATTTCTTTCCCCGTAGGTTTTGTTAGTCAGCTCCCTTCAGTCTCGCCAGTGCTGCAGCGGGAGTCTAATGTTTCTTCCTTTGTATTTCCAGTGCAGTGTTGCCAGATTTTGTTTCAATTATCAGAGAAATGTGTTTGATGACTTGTAAGCAGTGCCAGTGCCCTCGGCGCAGCAGCGGCTCCTCCAGTGGCACCCCACTTGCTTCCAACCCCGCTTCTCCTGGTGCAGGGTTCTGGCTTGATTGTCCTTTGAGTGGAACGTCTGGTTCCCCACACAACAGCCCACATCCCTCACCCCAGCATTTGGCCCTCCCTCCCTGGGCCCTGTTGTTCAGGGTATGCAACAGTCTTCAATTCTGCACATTGGGTATTTATTCTCCTTCATTGGTGGTGAGTAGAGGATCTCACTCATTCTCCTTCCAGATTACTCTGTGTTAAACAGCAGCCTCTTTCCTGTCTCCACATACTGCTTTCTGTCTCTGTCTACCTCTACATCCTTCTTGACCACCTCCTGGAAATCCCAGGGAACATCTTCCTACCGCTGGTTTTCCTCCTTGAAGCTGCTTGTGCTCTACCTTGGTGTTCTCTCCATATTTCTTTTCGACTTGCCCCAGACTTCTCATCCCTGAATATGTTACCAAGAACCTGTTTCTCAGCTTCGGGCCTTTTTGTTCTTCGTGTTCATTTTCAGTCAGCTAAAGTACTCCTCAGATCTGGGATTCATCTTTGGTTGGACCTAACCCAACCTCTAGTGCATTAGTTGTGGTCTGGCTCTGCTGAACTCTTTCTAAGCCATAGGAAGTGCTCCAGGACAGGCTTTAAAATGACAAAGAGGGTACCAGGACCGCTTTAGTACAGATGCACAGGGAGGCAGAGGTAGACAGACATCTAATCTTGGCCATCTTCTGCAGTTTCTTTCAGTTCTGTGTGTGAAACCACCATTCCATCCTTCTGAATAAGGTACACCTGGATGAGGAGAAAAGTTAAAGAGAGGGTAGGGAAGACTGGTTGCTTTTGGAGGAAAAATGTCTTGCTACAACTTCACACAAAGAACATGATTATTTCCCATCAGAGGATCTCAAAGCATTCACGGCTTAAACCTTACATCCCTCTAGCTCTGCAGGGAGGCCATGGTGACCTCCCCACACTCGTACTGCGAAAGCAGCTATTGCAGGGATGTCACTTGCTTCCATGAACATCTGGGTGAGCAATGATTAGGATGAGGTGAGAAGCTGGACTCTACCCTGCTCCCAGTTGCCCAGTGTGCTGTCATGGAGCAGACACCCCAGGAACAGGTAGTGCAGATTTTATATGGTTGATCCACCTTGTTTCTCCCTTGCAGAAAGAAGCGGAGACCGGATGGGGATTTTGTGCCTATGATTGCAATGAGTGTTGTGAAAGCAGTAGGGATAGAGATTTCCAAAGTTAATCTTCATTTAGCTAATTGACACTGCAGAAACATTGACACCGAGGCAGCCTGGGCTTGGGTGTGAGCGACACAAACCTTCCTGGATGGGGAGGCACAAGGTCTTATTGCATGCCCTGCCATGTGTTCACTGTAGTTAGACATAAGCTGGGTATGCCTCTACATGTGGAAATCGCATCCTTGATTGTAGTGTAGGTCCCAGCAACTCCTGGTCTGCTTCTGAAGCAACACAGTATATGCTATGTGTTGCTCACTGCTTGTGGCAAAGCCACAAATGAGTCTCCAGAGATTTCTCTTGGTGAAGTGTCAATACTGGAGTGATATTTATCTTCCAAACTTTTTAATGCATCCTTTTTCATAGAATCATAGAACAGTTTGGGTTGGAAGGGACCTCTAAAGGTCATCTAGTCCAACCCCCCTGCCGTGGGCAGGAATATCTTCAACTAGATCAGGTTGCTCAGAGCCCCATCCAACCTGACCTTGAATGTTTCCAGGGATGGGGCATCCACCACCTCTCTGGGCAACCTGTGCCAGTGTTTCACCACCCGCAGCGTAAAAAAATTTCTTCCTTATATCTAGTCTAACTCTACTCCCCCTTTAGTTTAAAGGCATTCCCCCTTGTCCTGTCACAACAGGCCCTGCTAAAAAGTTTGCTGCCATCTTTTTTAGAAGCCCCCTTTAAGTACTGACAGGCTGCAATAAAGTCTCCCCAAAGCCTTCTCTTCTCTAGGCTGAACAACCCCAACTCTCTCAGCCTTTCTTCACAGGAGAGGTGTTCCATCCCCCTGATCATTTTTGTGGCCCTCTTCTGGACCTGCTCCAACAGGTCCGTGTCTTTCTTGTGCTGAGGGCTCCAGAGCTGGACGCAGTACTCCAGGTGGGGTCTCCCCAGAGCAGAGTAGAGGGGCAGAATCACCTCCCTCCACCTGCTGGCCACGCTGCTTTGGATGCAGCCCAGGATACGGTTGGCCTTCTGGGCTGCGAGCGCACATTGCTGGCTCATGTCCAGCTTTTCATCCACCAGTACCCCCAAGTCCTTCTCAGCAGGGCTGCTCTCAATCCCTTCATCCCCCAGCCTGTAGTGATACTGGGGGTTGCCCCGACCCAGGTGTAGGACCTTGCACTTGGCCTTGTTAAACCTCATGAGGGTCACATGGGCCCACTTCTCCAGCTTGTCCAGGCCCCTCTGGATGGCATCCCGTCCCTCTGGCGTGTTGACTACACCACTCAGCTTGGTGTTATCTGCAGACTTGCTGAGGGTGCACTCGATCCCACTGTCTGTGTCATTGATGAAGATATTAAACAGGACTGGTCCCAATACGGAGCCCTGTGGAATGCCTCTCATCACCAACCTCCATCTGGACATTCAGCCATTGACCACTGCCCTCTGGACGCGAGGTTCTATTTTTGAGTTCCTGAAATTGTTTGGCCTAACTTAATGACAAATGAGCAAGTATTTAAAAGAGCCTTCATATCTGCAAGAATAACCAAGGAGCCAGATGTCAAAGTGCTATCAGCCAAAGTCACAATTAAGTGCAACCCACAGTTTCTATAGCAGGCACAATTAATTGCAGGCACAAAACTAATACTGCAAACAGGTGGTCATTAAAAAAAAAAGACTGAGGCAAGACATTCTGAACATTCATGCTATTATTTAAATTAACAATAAATAATAATCTTTTTTGCTTTGCAGGATCTTTCACATTCAATCTTTAAAATCCCTTACAAACCGCAGTGGCCCTGTGTCATAATATTCAGTGAAAGGGAAAATGCTAAGACTCATGGGAAAGTATAAAATCGAATTAAACTTGTTTAGCCCTGATATCACACATACCGCTCAGGCCAGACCTTTTGTCACTGAGGAGAGCAGTCTTCTGACAAAATTGGAAGAGGGTATTTATTTTACTGTTTCTTCTCTACTAAGGATGTTCATATTTCGAAACGTTTATGATTTGGATTCAAGGTACTGCCATAAAAGTGATCCATGGCAGGTAGGTTTTCTAGGGTCCCTTTGCTAGTGCAGTGGGTTTACAATGGTGCTGAGGAAGACCTGCAGGACCACATATCCCTGGGGGAGCTGTGTCCTGGCTGAGCCCTCCAATATGCCTTTCCAAAAGCAGTTTCCTGTGTCCCCTGCAAACAGTGACCAGAAATCATCTTTCTCAAAGGCGAAACGTTGTTAAGGTCTGCGCACGCGAGAAACAGACGGTCTTTGTGTTGCCAGAGGCGGAGGGATAGAAGGGGCTTTGCTTTCTTTCGGTGACTTATGAAAACGTTCCACCAGCCGTAGCTCCACCTCTCCATGGAAAATATTAGACGATGGGATCATGCCGGCCAGATTTCTCTGCCTGTCAGGCTTCAGAATCAGAAGCACAGTGGCAGAAGCCCAAGAAACGCTCACAGTGGAGCATACCTGCCTTCTTCTGGTCTCTCCCCAGGCCGTCCTCTCACCTCATGAATATCCTGCCAGGGGGTAGGGAAAGGGTAGATGGAGAGGGTGTCAGAGAGACCTTGAGGACGGAGCAGAAGATGGTGGGAATCAAAAAAAGTACAGGAGGTGGGGGGGGAGCCCTTGCCCGCTACATGACAGGCAGATGCAGGCAGGTGAGCCACTTTTTCCGCTGACAACAACCTGGCTGCATCCTTTGCCTGCAACCGGCACCCTTCCTGTGCTGAGCGGCGGAGAGTTACGGCTGCGCGTTTTATCCCCCATCCACGTTTTCTGCAGGCTGAGGTGCACCAGCTCTCTGCCAGACGGAGCTGGAGGCGGTGCACGCGGGGCTGGGGGCTGAGCTGTGGGGAGAGGTACCCGGGCAAAAGGCTGCTCCCTGTGGGTGAAGCCCTGAGGCACTCCCGCAGCATCGCCTGTGCTGCTGCTCAGCTTTGTGCCTGTGTTTTGGCAACCTTTTTTTTCCCTCTTCAGTCCGTTTCATTGCAATGCTTGGGTAGGAAAGCCTTCTCAGGGTTCCACTTCTCTGTGGTTGAAATGGGACATCTGCCCAAAATGGGACAGTTTTCAAAAAATCTTAATAAAAAGATAATCAAACCCATGCAATGTTTCTTATTTTGTCCATTACATCATCAACCCCATCTGTTTTCAGTGTTTCACGGGGTTGCACTGGAATTGATATTGTGGGGCAGAAACTGGTGATCCCCCCACTTTGCTAGTGAATCAGCGGAAGGAAGGAGTGAGCTGAAAGAGCCTTTTCTTTGCTTAGGGCTGCTGTAAATTTTAGGCATGAGTATTTGTGCTGAGCTTCTTCAGCTCCTGTTGACATCGGTGTTGGTGAAGGATACATACGACTGAAATCTTATGACTCTTAAAATCAAAAAGCTTTAGATATTGCTCTTAGGACCACACCTGAAACATGGTCTTGCTATGGCCTGCATGCCATTACACTGCATTTCTTTCATATTGAGATGCCAAAATTACATTGCTAAAGTTATAAGTAGTTTACATAATCCCAGAATGCAACATGGGAAAGCTTTCAAAATAAAAATGAATAATAAGATCAGCATTTATTGGTTTTTTCCTCCTACGTTGGCACTGAAAATTCTCATTGGTGTGGCTTTATATGAATAGTTCTCCAGAAGTAAATTATGAGCAAAATTCAAAGACACCATAAATTAAATGTGCTTTTTTCCTGCTTTGGTGTACAAGACTTTCCATTAAGCTAGCCCCATATAATATACCTTGGATGTGTTCAAGAAAGCCCTGTAAATTATAGTAAGTATTTAAAATGGTAAGTAGACATTGAAAAAGGCCACATTAGGATTAATGAATGAAAGGGTTGATACTGAAAATGCACTTGTAAATAAATAACATGAAAAGTAAAGATGACACACTGTTAGGTTAGAGTTACAAGTGGGAGTATGATGATAAATCACACGGCTGTTTGTCAGAGCTTCACATGTGGGTGCACGTACTCCTTAGTCCCTTTCTTCCCTCCCCCCCGAGCAAAACATCTCCCTCGCCTTGCCCCACTCACTGCGCAGAACTTGTCTTTGCTTTCAGCACTGACTTTCAGTGCTGGAGGTGTGCTGGGCTGTGGAGTTCACTACCTGTTAGGAGCAAAGCTTGCCTTTGATTGCTTTGTCTGGGCGAAGGCAGTGCTTCAGGCCTGCTATATCTATTCTGGTAATAAAATGCACATTGCTGACAGCGGGTGTCTGCCAGGGGTGCGGCTGAGCCTGGATTCACTGCTGCTGTTCACAGGGGTGTTGCGTACCTGGGTGTTTTACCCCCCTAGCAGCTCTCCTTGGCAGCGATCTGTCTTGGGGTGGGAGCTGGGTAGCAAGAGGTGAGTGGGGGAAAGCTAAGAATGACGTGCAATGTGGTGTGGGGGATGCAGGGCTTGCAGCTCGGTGCAGCGGGTGGAGATGAAAGCTTCTTCCCCCCTTCCCACCCCTCCACAAGTCCTGGGCTGAATGCGTGCCTGGTTGTGACACAGCGCAGCCGGGGTTACAGCAGTGGTGCCACGAGCATGGTCTGAGGTCTGGTCACGGTGGAAACTTTAATTGAACCTCTCTGCCTTGGGTTGAGCAAGTTCTCAGAAAATGCACCAAAACCCCAAAACCCAGAAAGGAAAAAGCTTTCCTCCCAGGCAAGATTTTTCCATGTTTTGATTGCACCAGCTGTAAAGGCCATATATACCGATTGCAGATACTGGCGTCATCACATCTTGTATCTCATATCATATCATCATCTGTGGGAGCAGTTCTGTGCAGCCTGTTCTGGCTCACCGCTGAAATAGCTCACAGACTGCGATCAAAAAGCGTGGAGCAAAAATGAAATGGGGGGGCTGTGAGACCAGAAAACATATGTGCGTCAGTACTTGCGGATCACCTGGGCTGAGGAAAGCATCTGCCTAATTACATTAGGGTTTGCATGTCTGAGAGAGCATTTATAAGGTAAGTAGGCCTTATGTAGCTGGGATCGGAAAGTCCACGTTAAGGTTACCTCTGCTTAGAAACGATATGATGTGGCTGCATGCAATCAAATTCTGGCTCCTAGTGACACGGGGCAAGTCCAAAATGTGATGTCCTTAATGGAACTATTCTGGATGCAGAGCGGCGCAAGACGGGATCAGGCTGTGGCATGTACACTACATGAAGTGATGGGTGGGTACATTTTTATAACCTGATTTTACTTCCCTCCATAGTATTCAATTTTATCCACACAGGTCCATTGAGAAAACAAGGTTCTGCTCTCAGTGAAGTGTTTATGGGCCCATACAGCCAAAGGAATACCTTTTATGTGCCTGTGGCACTTTGAATATCTTTGAATGGGAAGGAATCTTTGTGGGCAAGAATAAATCCACATACTTTTTGGTCTGCCATGCAAGGAAGGGCAGAACGGCAGTCAGTGCCACCTAAATCTTTGCCAGACCCCAGGGAAGGATTTAAGTTCAGGTTCCCTATTTGAGTAAGCACTAGGAACAAATGGTAACATAAAGGTTAGTAGAAGATTATAAATAGGATAATAAATGGAGAAGGAAGGATTATACTACCACATTAGAAATCATTTGAAGGGAAGGTAGAAACTCTCATGCTTTGCAATAATTTTTGAGTGCCCAGATTGATGGTAATCTGTGTTATTTATTATAGAGATATATGTTTTGAAATAATTTTTTAAAAGAGCTTTTTTAAATTATTAGAGCTACAAATAGCGTAGAGCACCAAAACTCTAATAGGCTGAAGTAGAATGTTAATGGTGTAGATATAAATATTTGCTGTGGAGATGTGTCTGAGTACACCCAATCAGCTGAGAGAGGAAAAGAACATGTTTCTCATGTGGCCAGTATTAGCTAAGTAATTTGGCTTATAGTTTTGAATACTCCTGATTAACTGTTTTATGAAAAATGCTCTGTCAGATAAACACAGACAATTGGTAAAGGGGAAGAACCCACAGTCCATCCATAGATAGACTGTGAGCAGAAAGAGGTAAATTAGTCCATCTGCTTTGCACTCTTCATTCAGCTCAGTGCAGTTCATAAAACTGAAAAGTCAAATAGTGTGTAGTAAAAGAAGGGCTTAGGAGCTGAGATGGTGGAAAGGGAGTAACGATCTCTGCTTTTTATTGGTCTCCGTAACCAGAGTCTGTGGGTGCCTCACAGCCTTCAGTTTTGCACTCTGCAGCATAGATATGGTGGCATCTAACAAGCAGATGCAAGAGCAAAATCACCAACATCTGCCCGAACCGAGTAGCATCACTTAGGGTTGATCTGATTGGAGCTACTTCCCATGTGAAAAAAAATTTCCAGTTTTCAAGTAGAGAAGTATTACTTGCAACCATGCCATGTTAACTCAACTGTTCAGGGCTAGCTCAGCTGTCTGTGCATGCCGCTGCAGCTGAGTTATGCAGAGGTGTCCTGCCACATACCCAGCCCCACAGCATTTTATAAACGAGAATCTGAGGAGCTGCATTCCATGTGTTTGCAGTCAAACCTGTGATGGAGCAGGGAACATCACTCCTGCCCCTGGATTGCTATCCTGCCCCGTTGGATACACCTGGTCAGAAACTCGAGGGTGCAAGCTTTCTGTGAGTTAGTACATAGATGTTATTGCCTTCTAGCTAAGACATATATGTCTAATATCTAGGTAAGTGTAGCAGCAAAGGGTCTAATGTGTTTTTCAGAGAAAAACTAATGGGAACTTTGCACTGCAGCTTCACTGACGCTGTCGCTCATGGTCAGCCACCCAAGGCTAATGTGGGTGCCCACAGCTGTGCTGTGATTACCTCCCTTCCTTCTTTTGTGCAGATAAATCTTCTGCTATGTGATGAACTTTCAAATGAGGTATCAGTGAGTGCTGTGGCATTGGCAAAGGTAGCGTTGGGTGAGGAATCGACAGCAGCGGTGTCCGACAAAGCAAGGGAGAGCAACCAGAACTGGGATAACGAGCAAACTGGTCATGGGATGGTCCAGGAAGGAGGGCAGTAGCCACAATCATGGACAGAACAGGGAAGGGGAGAAGAAGTGGTGATCCTGATGCCACTGAAGGTAGAGGAAGATGTGGACAACAGAAGCCTGTGTTTTCATTAATAAACGTCATAATGTCACTGCCTGGGAAGGGATTGGAGCAGGAGCCAAACGAGAAGGCAAGCAAGGGCAGCAAAGGGGAGAACTACAACTGCAGTAGAGAGGGCACTGAGGATTTCCAAAGGACAATCTCCACTAGTTGGACTTTTTTTTTACCTTAGTCTGGTTGAGAAATCCTGCAAGGAAGATCTCATTACAACCCATCATATGTTTGGGCTGGGCAGCCAGACTACTCACTGCTTTCAAAACACACCTGAAATGCCGGGAAGACCCAGGGAGCTGCCTGGTTGTGCTGATGAGAAAGGCGTTTGAGGAGCAGGCTTGGCCCTCAGGTCTCAGGGCATGGATGGCTCACGGTGGTGAGAATGGCCTTCTTCCGCTGCCCCGTTCCTTGCAGTGCTTTTGGCAGGTGACCCTTCCAACCTTGGTTATGCTGGTAACACTCCAATGGTTTTGTAAGCCACTGAGCAATCTCCGTGACTTTGAGCTCAGCTTTGTATCTGTGCTTTTGAAAGGTTTCTTTATATTTTAAGGGCATGTTTGTTTCTTTTTGTAAATCTGAGAGCTTTTTACCTGTTTCTCCCATTCTCAGGCTTTCAGACTATGAGATTAGTTTAGCAATCAGGAAATTACTAGCATCATCCTAATTTTAGTATTGTTCATGCATTGTAAAGCAACTTACTACACAAGAAAAAAAACCACATTTGAGCAATATTGGTGCAATATGTCAGACATGTAGCAATATTCTTTGTGATTATCACCCCATACAATTTTCAAAGCAGTGATGAATTGTGACAGATCCTCCTCTGAAATAACCCAGCATAGTTTATGAAATCAGTGGAAGTATATCAGCTTACATCAGCTGAGGATCTGGGCTACATTTCTAGCTTTCTGCTAATATTTTTTGTGATGGAAATGAGTACCTGAGATGAACTGAGAGTTAACCTCTATAGGTGCACTTTATATTCTTCTTGTGAGAAACCCTAGATATCTTTCAAACTCACTTGAACAAAGAGATGCAGCCAGTGTGTATTGAAAATGAATAACATCCCTGGTAAAGTCTGGCATAAATATGGTAGAAACTTCCCCCCATTTGTAGCAAGGATTAGGGAGTCCAGAGGCAGTTACTGAATTTCCAAACTGGCAAGTGAAGGAACTTTTAGAAGTGATGGCAACAGAAGGCAGACTGTACTTGCTACTTTTTTTTTTTACACAAGCAATTTGCTTTTACCTAGATGTACCTCTCCAGTATGCTCACAAGCATTTTGTAATAGTTATTTATAATTGTAGTGAAATTGTAGTAACATGGGATCGATTATGGTACCACCAGTGCCATTTAAGCTTTACAGTGAAAGGCTACCATTTCTGTGTGTGAATAGCAGAGCGTGGGGATTAGCAAAGTGTGAATTAACGCAGTTCTGCTGACTGGCTAAAAAGATACATATCCCTTTTTCTTGTCATTTAGAGGTGAAGAGGAGTTAATTCAGAAAAGACCAAGTTACTGACACTTTTAATAATAAAGTAACACTTCAGAATGGTGGTGCAAGATGAACGATTTGTAATGACCAGTATAACAATGTGAGAGAGACATGTCAGAAGCTTCTCCCTCTGTTAACATGTGTGAGACTCTTCAGCAGTTACCATCCTTTAGGAGTTTTCTAGTCATTTCTTTTTATTTATATATGTGACTTTTTCCAAACCTGCCAAAAATACTATTTAAAAAGACCACACAGAGAACCGATCTACCTTACACAAATGTCTGGTGGGAAATAGTCATGTAAATTTTGATTTACTGAATGCACAAAAGAAGGAGGCCACCGCCTAAGAAATGGATGACAACGTCTGAAAGTGGTTCCAGCATTTTAAAAGCAATTATGGGGGGTAGATTTATGCACAAAACCTGCTCTGTACATTAACTAAATTTGTGAGTTTAATCACTGGAAAGAGAAAACCAGCTATGAAATACCCAAAGTAACAGGTCATTGTAGATATTCCCCTGAGAACATAATTTGTGTCGGTGTGTGTAGACAGGACTGCGCGTATGTGTTGCAGAAGTGACAAAGGAAAAAAGTCAGTGAACATCCTCAAAAAGCAAATACAGGAGAATGCTGGAATATATGGCTTCCTGAATAAAGAAAATAAAGCTGTGACTGTGTGAGGATTTCTTAGTATGGGAATGGCAAAGGAGTAACGCATTCTTCACTCCAATGGAAATTAATGGAGCATGCATTCCTCATTCTCAGTCTATTTGAGGCTGCAACAGGGGATATCACATCTGGCAAAACTACTTTGAGTCATGTTATACCACTTATAACATCATCTGGACCTTAGGAAACAGCTTTCTGAAAATAAGGAATGCTGTACAGTACCTGACATTAGCCCTGTTGAAAGGTACTGATAAGTTGCAGAGGCCTAAGAAATTAAGGGCCACGTTTACATGGAATTTCCCTGCACTTTATTACAGTCAATTCCCTGGTTTTGCAATTTTAACTGCCCTTTTCCCTTAAGTGCCTTCCCCAGGGCGAGTAGGGGGTGCTCGTTTGTGAAAGGGAACTAAATCAGTCAGAAAGGAGAGCATCTGGGACAACAACAGAAGAACACTGCGTACCCAGAAACATTACAAAATCTGGTATAAATTGAGAGCATTCATTATTAATAGAAATACTATTTTCAAACTATGTCGCACTTTCATCTCTGAGGATTTCACATGCTATAGTCCTGATCCTGTGTTTGTAGTCCTAACTCCCACAGTTAGCTTGATCAGATTTGATGGAATTAGTGGTGTGAGGAGGATGCACACTTTATGAAGCTTTGCAGAACTTGGCCATAGACACAAACACCTTCATAAAGACTTAAGTATTGCTGGGATGGAGGGCACTGTCCTCTAGGTTTTTCCATATACTCTGCAACTGCCTTGCAGGAGGGGGCTGTTTTGGCAGTGGATGGTGATTTTTTCCAAAAGCGCCTTAGGACTTGTACAGCATTCACAGAGCAGAGAAGAGCCCTGGTCTGTTAGTACCCGCGAGCGAGAGAAGCTCGCACGCAGCACTGCATTGCACGTGCAGGGTTCACATTTACCCCCTCGTTCCTGCTCTAGAACAAGTGTGAAATGGCAACATCGTGATGTCCAGGAATATCTGAAATAAAATGAACAGAGCCCCATAGTCCAGGAGCTGGTCAGAGCTGGCTGGTGTTCATAAACCAAGCTGATGGGAGATTTGGAAATGCAAAGGGAGAAGGAAAGTCTGAATGTCTTAAAATCTCCTACTGGAGCACACTGGAGTAAGGGCTATGGATAGGTTTAGTGTTTGCCTTCAAACCAGAGTGTGATTCTGAGTCAAAATACCAGATCTGTGCACCCTTGGGGGCCTTTGAAACCACAACTCCATCCAAATATGTTCACTTGGCATCATCTGTTGCCTGGCATCAGCTAGCTTAACCATCCAAGGAGGTGGTCATAAACTGATGCAGAAACTCTTGTATTTGTGTGTGTGTGAGAGTGTGTGTAGGGGTAAAAGGATTACTAAGTGCTTTGTTCAGGGGTCAATAGATTAGTGGCTGAGATAGACAGTTATATAGTGGCATGAAGTTTACCACCCAAAGTAAACTTACACCCTTATTAAAAATATACAGGGATGCTCATTTCTGCTATAGGATTATAACGTGCAGATTTTTTTTTTTTATGTTTAGTTGTTTCCAACATTGGTTGTAAAAAGTCCCCAGTGTCCCGTCCTGCACCCGTGATTATAAAAATATTTAAAGTCACAGAATGATTATATGGCTAGGCAGACACATATTTTGATTTATGTTATACTATGGTTTAGGCACACATTTGAAGGCAAGGTTTTGGCTGACAACAGCATCACAATAGCAGTCTTCCAGCCATATATTATAGTGATGTACCCTGAAAATTATCAGGGTTTAATACAAGGCTATAATACAGGGTTTCTGAAAACTCTACATAAAGCAATAGACAACATAAAAAGTCATATTACTATTTATGTGCCATCAAATCACATGAGGAGGGATTTGACCACATAAATAGTAAAATGACTTTTTGGGAATATGGAAATAAAGAAAAATGTTTCAAATAGAAACCATAATTTACAGAAAAATCACAAATATGCAACCATGTTATGAAAGAAAGTAAGAGAAGCAAAAAGAGAAAGGAAGACTTCTTGGAATCTTTTCCATATACTGTTGTGTAAGATTTTATTTTTTTAACACACCCAATCAAAGATGCATCCTGTCATGTCATATCATTATTACCTATATTTATTGTATTATATTGTGAGATACGTGGGAGTTGACTGATATCTATGTTGTCAGCTGTTTGCCAGCTGTTTGCTCCTGGGATGAGCGGGGTGAATTTTAGCTTCTCAGAATCATCAAAATAAGCAGCATCATTTCTCTTTGTTCTTTCTCTGCTGCGCAAAAACATTCTGTGGATAGAAAAACTTCCCAGTCCCAGAATCTCACCCCCAAGATTTTCTTGAATCGGTTATGAATACATATCAGTATTTATTTGGTTCTCATTGTTTGGTGATGCCAATAAAAACTGCAGAGTAAGCAAGAATAATAACTGTGGCAATTATGGAATATCCAGAGTGTAATGAGTGCTGTAAAGACAAGTGTGAAAGTAAGGGGCCACTCCAAATAAAAGTTTATTACCCAAAGAACGTAGTTGAAGTTGATGGGATTTTTGCCATTGACCTCAGTGTGAACTGGGTTGACCTTTGGCCATTGCAAAAATACCAGTAGATGAGCTGTCGCTTTGCCGCAGGTCCCCTCTGCAGGACAGCGTGGTGCTGTACTGCTGCAGGTGCAGCCTGTGATGTGCATCGTGCACGTAACCCTTCATTCCTCCTTCGCGGGAAAAGCGCAGAGTGGACTGAAGTTTGCCCCCAATGACTGTAATGCACAAACCCAACATTTGGAAGCAGAATAAAATTGTTAACAAATGCCGGCAATTATTACCCTAGGTTTTTGGGAAGTGAGGGTGAGTAAGGAGTTGCCATACTCCCTGTGATCTGACTGGTATCTTTGATGAAGGAATTTCTCTCCTACAGTCCTGATTCAGTAAGTGCTTAACACATGCCTAGTGTTGAACATGTGAGCAGTGCTTAAAAGTGAATTTATCTTATGGGATGTGAATAGGACTATTCATTTGCCTAAAGTTTACCACGTGCCTAAGTGCTTTGCTGCAGAGATGGTCAATATTGTTAGATTATTTTTAAGAAAAAAAGGCTTTTATTTTGAGATAGTAATAAATACTAAATTCTTGGAAGATTAAAGGATTGAGGAGACTTTACATGTCACTGTTGTGTATGCACAGCTCCCTTTGAAGTCAATGGAACTTGTGCGTGCAAAAAGGCAGAGATATAGGGCAGCAGAAGTTCATAATATTGCGGCTTAGGAGCCAAAAATATCAGGGGATATCTAGAATGAGTATATGAACTTTTAAAGGCTTGAGTGCTTTGAAGTGCTCACCCTTCCTTCCTTCCTTCCTTCCTTCCTTCCTTCCTTCCTTCCTTCCTTCCTTCCTTCCTTCCTTCCTTCCTTCCTTCCTTCCTTCCTTCCTTCCTTCCTTCCTTCCTTCCTTTCCTTCCTTTCTTCCTTCCTTCCTTCCTTCCTTCCTTTCTTTCTTCCTTCCTTCCTTCCTTCCTTCCTTCCTTCCTTCCTTCCTTCCTTCCTTCCTTCCTTCCTTCCTTCCTTCCTTCCTTCCTTCCTTCCTTCCTTCCTTCCTTCCTTCCTTCCTTTCCTTCCTTCCTCCCTTCCTTCCTCCCTTCCTTCCTTCCTTCCTTCCTTCCTTCCTTCCTTCCTTCCTTCCTTCCTTCCTTCCTTCCTTCCTTCCTTCTCTCTTTCTTTCTCTCTTTCTTTCTCTCTTTCTTTCTCTCTTTCTCTCTTTCTCTCTTTCTCTTTCTTTCCTTCTTTCTTTCCTTCTTTCTTTCCTTCTTTCTTTCCTTCTTTCTTTCCTTCTTTCTTTCCTTCTTTTCTTTTCTTTCTTTTCTTTCTCTCTTTCTTTCTTTCTTTCTTTCTTTCTTTCTTTCTTTCTTTCTTTCTTTCCTTCTTTCTTTCCTTCTTTCTTTCCTTCTTTCTTTCCTTCTTTCTTTCCTTCTTTTCTTTCCTTCTTTCTTTCTTTCTTTCTTTCTTTCTTTCTTTCTTTCTTTCTTTCTTTCTTTCTTTCTTTCTTTCTTTCTTTCTTTCTTTCTTTCTTTCTTTCTTTCTTTCTTTCTTTCTTTCTTTCTTTCTTTTCTTTTCTTTCTTTTCTTTCTTTCTTTTCTTTGTTTTCTTTCTTTCTTTTCTTTTCTTTCTTTCTTTTTCTTTTCTTTCTTTTCTTTCTTTTCTTTCTTTCTTTTCTTTCTTTCAGAACAACCTGGAACTTTCTTTTTTACCTAGAATGTAACAGTTAAAATCCATTTGCAGGAAAATTTGTCTTTCAGGGAACTTCCCTGAGAGTAAAACAGAACAGCAGAGGTTGTTTAGAAAATTTGAGGAGAACCTTGGGCATATACAAAAGGGGCAAGAGGCAATCTAGAGGCAGGAGGCAATGTTGCTGGAAACAGGAAGGTGAGGTCTTGAGCGTAAAAGAGATATACCCAGGAAGCAGAATGATAGTATGCCAAGGGAAGGTGGACAAACCGTCCAGGAGAACAGCACGTCAGAATCTACCTCTGGGAAATCTGTTGAATCAGGAAGGCTGTGATTATTTTGCACCTTGGATTATTTGTGTGTGCTCAAGCAAGAAAACTATATAGCTATTTACTTGCTTGCTGAAAGAAAACAATTAGCTGGCGTTCTTAGTGATGCTCTTAAATGAGAACATTATTTTTGTTTTGCAAAACATTGCTCTTATTTATTGACTTTATTTTGGAAACCTGCAAATGTTGGATTTCTCCTTAGATTAGGGGAAGGCTTAGAGCTCTTTATGATTCTTTCTCTCCACGTGAGCTACATCTAGGAAAGTGCTGAGCAAAGAATGAGGGGTGCTTAGTGCTCTCCCCCACTGCCTAACATCGCTATAAAATTGCACCTTTGAAGAGCCAGGATAAAGAATGTGAAGCTGAACTATTCAATTTCTGGTAGCAATAGCATAATATTAATCACTTATTAACAGTCTCAGTCATTTGGCTTATTCCCTCATTTTCTACCAACCTTTTAAAAATCCTGTTTTTGCCCTTGCTGGTCTCTCTCTTACGAATGGCATCAGCAGCTGTATCTCGGTTTGGAAGGATGCGTGTGTGGAAAGGGAGAGGAAGAGGGATGACAGGCTCTAGCCAACATACTTTTGCAAAACGACTGCGAGCTCACCACATTGCACTCTTTTTCTTCTGCTAATTACAGGAAAAGTGATTTATTAATATTTGTGCAATGGTAACTTCTCAGCTCACCCACAGCCTTTTCTAATCCAGCCAATTATTTTCAGTATTACTTTTAAGCTCTGACTTTAATTAATGGGATGCAGAAGTTTAAAGCATATGGGGTTGCTTTTCTTAAGTCTGGGAACAAGCAGAGTTTAAAAACCCTGCAGTTACACTTCTCAATACTGCACTTAAACTCCGTTTCTGAAAATACTACATATAAGTTTTCACATTTTCTTCAGCTTGACATAAAATTCTGTGACGTGTCACATCAAATAGCAACAATCATGAAATTTTTAGGGATGTGTCAGTTTTGAGATACATACTTTCTTGCTTTGATCCATCATGGTTCAATTGGAAGATAAAATAATCACTTTCATTTCCCACTACTTTTTTATAAAAACATATAATAATATATATATTTAAAAATTTTCAAAATATTTGTTCTGAAGCCCCTTTAAACAGAAAACTGTTGTTGCTGCTAAAATCTGCTGCAAAACCAGTGCCTGAGTTGTGGTGATGTTTTTTGCCTGCTCCATAGTACAGCTTCAAAGCTGTCATTTACGGGATACCTGTGGTCATATCTGGACAGTCTGGTCTTCCCATGTACAGGGCATGATCCCAGCCCCATGAAGTCTGGGATGGTGGCACGTGCTCAGTGCTTTGTGGACCGGGTCTTTCTGAATAAAACTTCAGGTGCTTTTTAAAGTGACCAAAGAGATAACCTCCCAGAAAACCCTCGCTTCCTCGCGTGCTCCCTTTAGCAACAGGTGGAGCGAGGAGCGTGCAAACTTTGCTGGGATTTCACAAGGAAGACACGTAGCTACGGCACCGCCTCTCCCTCCCGGGTGAGCTCGGGTGAATGAAGCGGCGAGCAAGCCCCGGCGCCCTGGGCTCCCCCCGTGCTGTCCCCCCGATCTCTCTTGGGGGGGGCATTTGTCTCGGGCGCCCGTCGTGGCCACAGTGTGTGGCGGCGCACATCTGCCGGGGGGCTGGAGCACAGCTGCACGAGAGGAGGGCGTGCAGACCGGCAGCCCCGTCCGCGGGGCGATTCATCAGCGGGACGGCTACTGCTGGGAGGAATTCCTCCCTGGCGGGATGAACCTCCAGTGACTCTTCTCGGGGACTGAGGACGTCCCCCTCCCGTGCAGGCAGGGCCATCGCTCAGCCCGGGGCTGAACTCTCCCTCACCCCCTGACCCCCTCTTCAACTCCCACACCCGCACCAAGGCGTGAACCGGGCCTCCGCGGGGCCCAGAGGCCTTGTAACTCGCCTCCGCTTCATTTCCAGCCCCACATCGGACGCCAGGTGCCCCTCTGGGGCAGGTGGGTGGCTGCCCTCGGCCCCACAGCATCATCTCTGCCTCCCCTCATCTAAAGCACCCAGCCGAGGAGGCTCTCCTGCCGAACCCCGATGGGAAAGTTGTCGCATGCTGGAGGGTGTTGTTTAATCTCTTCCTGTCCTGGCCCCTCCTGACCCTCCTTGGGGCTCTCCCCCAGAGATGCCATCACTGCTGTCTGCCTGCCCCTGGCAGCACAAACCAAAGGAAAATCGCAGAGTCGCTCTGGGGCCTCGTCTGGTGTCGGATGGGGATGTTCCCTCTGTTTTGGAGGAGTGAGCGGTGGCCTTTGCTTGATGGCTCTGGAAGCCATTGCCAGGGTGGGGGATCGTGGCGACATCCTGGGGACGTGTGACAAAGGGCGCAGAGGGTTCCAGTTCCCGTTTCCGAATCGTCTGGTCTGACTATGTCATGCTGGGGCAAGCGCTAAGGAAACAGAAGACCAAGGACAGCAGCTTGAACCTTTGTGCTTTTTCTTTTTTTTATTTTTTTTTTTTTTTCCCCCCAAGGAAGCTTTCAATGTGCTCGCCTGCTGGGTCCTCAGGGAATAACGTGCTCCGGCAATTTATTACACTGTCTCTAGGCAGAGCCTACTGCTGCTATATCAGGGAATTACTTAAGGAGTTACTCAGGTCCAGGTGGCTGTTTGAGAACTTATATCAAGAACTTACATCACCTGCTTTCTCCTGTAGTTAAATTTAGGTCCCTTCCTTTGGCTCATTTCTCCTTTTATTAGAGCATAATTTAACTGCTGGTCACTGACAAAAAACCTCTGCTGGGAAGAGCTAAGAAGCAACGTTTTCTTCTGAAAACCAGTGTCCTTTCACAGTGACTCTCGTAGATTCTGCTCTCTAGGGTTGGATGAAGGAGCTATTAGGCAGGAGAAAAGAAACAAAAGATAGCATGACAAGAGACATCAGGAAGGTCAAGGGAAAGGAGAAGCAAAGGTATTTGCTCATATCAGAGAAGAAGAGGCAAAACTTATGTTTCTTTACATTTTAACTCCTTGAGTATGTTCACCACTGCATTCACAAGCTGGGACAGGAGGTACATTGAAAGTGGCATGAACGTGCAGCCTCAGCATCCTGTGTCCTGGACCAGCAAGATGAGTGCTCAGGTGCTCCGACACTGTTGTTGCAGGTCAGGGGAGCTGGTTAAGGTCAGGCAAGGAGGATGTGCAGGGACACAGTTCTCAATACCAGAGAGTGCCCAATTCCAGGGGCTGATGGCAGAAACTCTATGGAAAAGCAGCTTGTGCATGCTTTAAGTTTGTATTGCAATGAAATAGACGTTTTAGTGCTTTGGCTGTTTTTGTAAAAGCACAGTGAGGAATATAGTGTATACTTACGTACACTGAGGCTCTGACTGCTGGGGGCCGCCTGTATGGGGACAGGTGGTGGAGGTATCTCTTTCTATCCTGTGTCATCCTCCATAGAAATCAGCTAGCGTTTCAGTGAAGCATTTTAAGGCAAACCAAAATCAGTGATGGTTGCAGTGAAAAGTCTGCCTGTAAACTGCAGTGGTTTGGGAGCTGATTGACAAGCAGCTTAGACATCTGGACACCAGGAGCAGGGTAGACAGCTGAAGCTGCCAACCTTTTCAGCTTGTCCCAAGGTAAAGCTGTCCCAGCTCATCAGTCAGTACCCTTGCATTTCCTAGGCCTGCAGATCTTAAAAAGGCTATGCTAACCCATAAAATCTAGTAATATAAATGGGTGTGTTTTATGACTTTTTCTGCTGAATAGTAACTAGAAGGTTTGAAATGTTTGAAGACTTTTCTTTGCTCACACCTTCCATGTATAGAATGGGATGTTTCATAGCAGTCTTGCTTTTTCCTTTCATTCTGGTGGAATTAAAAACAATGAGTGCAGCAAGTGCCTATAAGTCATGCCATTATGCCACTGTTTTTTCTAAGGAACCCGTAAACATTGTACAAATTTGACATCTAAGGCTGTGTGATGCTGTAGGCCAGTAGCCTTTCAAATCCAAAAACCTAGATTCAGCTTTTGGAGATGAGACATTCACAAGTGTCTACTAGATTTGCTTCTCTCCTAGAGAATCATTGTGTACATTACAAGATGCATTGTATAATTTAGCGCAAAGTGCAGTCTCTTCTCAGCAGAAGAGGGGAGACATTAGCAAGTGTATCTGGGACAGATAGACGCAATGAAAGACTTTCCAAGAATTCAATGGGTCAAAGAGCTTGAGGTCCTTCATAAACTATCTCTGAAATTTATCCAAGCCAGCAGCATAAGCAACGTGAGCCACTCAGAAACTGAAAGTAAGACCTTGCTGTGAAAGTCCCTGCATGGTGCACAGCATGGGTCACCAGGACTCTGTCCTCTGCTCCGTGCCTGGGTAAGGGAGCTCCAGCATCAAGCAGAATTCTCCCTCCTGAGCAGAAACAAGCCCCTTAGGTGCTCACCTGTTTCATTACACAGAGTTAAAAAAGACACGTTATGAGCAGAGAATGGGCATATAGATTTAACTGCAGGCTTGACTTTAGAACTGGGGGATAAGCTACGTGTTTCTTTCTCAGCCATAAGGTAAAATTGGTGGCTACACACCACCACCACACCATCACCCTAGCCCTAATCTCTCTGCTCAGCTCTTTCTCCTTAGCTGTCTGTGTGCAATAGTCTTTCCTTCTATAAGTCATGAGCCAGCCTGCGGTGAGCATAACCTAGAACATCTCTAGTCCTCCTTACAGGCATAGACATCCATGTAATGATCTGACTCCGGATGTACCAAAGCCCATTCTCGACAACCTGTTTTGAAAGCTATCTTCCATTTAGTCTGTTTAGTAATAAGAATCAATAAATGGTTATTGGTGGGCCTGACCCATGTCAGCAGGCTCAGTCGCATTTTCATGGTGGGCATTTGCACAGACACCTTCATGTATCATGACCACAGCACTTCATCAGTGTGATACTGAGATGCGAGATGCCTGCAGTAAAGTGGGCATCGATTCTAAGAATTTCTTGAGTGATGTGGGACTGATCATCATCCTGGCATGAATAGGTGCTGTCTCAGAAACATATGCATAATATACCATAAGCGTTGGTTATTTGTCAATCTAGTGTCCTGGAAGAGATGGTTCCTAAACCAGTTTAAATTAATCCTTTGGAGACAGATCTAGATAAAAGTATTTATAATTGTGTTGACTGACATGGCTTGAGTCCATTTCCATTTCTGGGCCCTCTTGGGGAAGTTAGATTAAAACAGGGGAAATATTTTGCATAAAAATTATTTTCATGGAGTAATGAATGAAATGATAATGCGCAAGCTACAGTGCATTGATCACACCGGTGATCAATGCAATCTGATGGATTTCATAAAGCTAACCTTCCCCCTTCCTCTTTTTCCTGGAAATATCTATCTTTTTCCATGTGTAAACTCTGCAGCTTCATTATGATCTCCTATAACCAGTGCTTCCTTATTATCAGGTAAAGAGCAAGCCGAGTGATACTGCCTTTTTCCTTCTTCAGCTACTGTCGAAACAGTGCAACATCCCCAGTCACAAACTCAAGAGTCTTTTGACAGCAGCAATTAAGCAACTTAATTAATGAGTGAATAAAAATGATAATATTTACTGAATGGGAGCATCCTGTTTTGCATTTTTATTCAAACTGTGCACCTGAAGAATACCACTGAGTATACTACCTCCTCCCCTTCTGCTTGCAAGCTCTCTTCTTCTTTTTTCCCCCACTATTTTGACTTTGCAAGCACCTAAAAGCTATTGCATGCGTAGACACAGGCACGATGCTGAGGCATCAAAAGTCCCTTCCAGCCAGCTGAGGAGAATATGCTGCTATCTTTGCTGTGGTTCTGGCTGACCCTTAAAACTTGGCTTATATTTAAGGGACAATTTCCATGGTGCATTTGTAAGCCTGAACTTTACATCAAAGTAGGTGATTAATTACTGATAAATGGCTAATAAAACATTAATGCATTTTGTAATTAACAAAGCTTGGAATGACAGTTCTCTCCACCCAGTTTCTTGACATGGTTCACATGCATGTATACAGACTTCTGTTCCCCCATATTCTTTATTTGCCTGGTAATCTGTGCAACCTCCATATATCACATGCATACATATAAATATATATCTTAGTCTACATGGATTTTTCTCAATGAAATATATAACCCATCTCAAGTGCAAGTAAAGCCCCATACATAATTATTTTGGAATGACAGACAGTGAATTCCTTAGCTATTATTTTTGACGACCCTGTCATGGATGCCAGGCATATATTGCGGTAAGAGCCTGAGAAACTTGGGAAAACCCACCTGGGGAGCAAACTCCTTTTTTCTTTATGGAAAGGTTCCCCAAGTGACAGGCCTGCAATCCTGGGTGAGCTTAATTAAAGTCAATAGAGAAAACTAAAGCATTCAAAATTGCTGCCTTTGGGGCTCCCCCGCTCTTCTTTTTCTTCATTTGCTGACACTTTTAAGGGGAAAGTGCATTTTAAATTCCTTATTTGGGGCTTGGGGCTCAGTTCATCACATTCCCTTTCTGTTCTGTATCCCACATTAAATCTCTCTGACACTTCAAAGTGTTGTTTCCCATGATTTATGGCTAACTAATGCAGGTGCACTGGGCCTCCTGTGAGGTGCTGAATGCCCTCTTTGACCTCAGTATTAATGAATGAAGTTTTGGCATACAAAGCCAGGTAAGGGATATTACCTAAGATTACAGATAGGTAAACTGAGGCACCCAATAAGACAGCAATGAAGCCAAAAGATGAACTTAACTTTACCTGGCTCCCAGAGCTCTACAGTATTTACTAAGCCTCTTGTAGGATGAGGTCTGCTGAGAGTATCTGTCTTCCTCCTTGTTTTTTTCCAAAATATGCCTAATCCAGACCTTCTGTCCCTATTCCTGCCTCATTCTTTCTCCTCTCCTGCCACAGTTCCCCATCACAGGCCAGAGACACGCAGGAGCAACGGAGCTGGGAACATACATGGATGAATCAAAAATGTCTTTGTGAAATAGGATCCTGACCATCTGCTGCACCTGCCATTTCAATCTCTTGTCTGTTTTGAATCATACAATTTCAAATGACACAATCACCACCAGGTCTGAAGCTTGGATTAGTTCTTGAGCATGTAATGCTTGCTTTTGAAATGAATGGCAAAATGCCTACTGACTTCAGCACGAGCTGATGAGCACAGGCTCATCAATTAATAGCTACAGTCACCTTCATTCGGACCCCACCTTTCCTGGCAGAACTCATTGGAAGTGGTGTCAGTAACTGCAGTGGGACTGGGACTGGGGAATTTATAACAAACTACCTTTGGGGTTTGCTTTTGGAATAAAATACTCATTCACCAGCCTCTGGTAATGAGGTGGCCACATGACTTAAAAGTGAAGGCATTTTTATTAACATCTAATGCTAGATATAATAAATGAGGTTTGTGGATTAGAAAAGCACTTTAAACATTCACGTGATCAAAATCCCTGATGATAAGGATGGGTGTCAGGAATTCCCCAGTTCTGATTGTTGGTCCTAGAGTACTTACATTATTCACTACATGCTAATCTAGGCTGTTTGTACATTTATTGTAGAGGGAGTGGTATGGTGGGATGGTAGTAATTACGTATTATCTCCTCCACAGTACTCAGAAACAGAATACGTATGCTATGTCAAGAGCAGGGGGAAGTTGAAGTCCAGTGAGTATAGCTCACTGGGGTTAAGACCAGAGCTGCTGGACTTGCACATGAAGCTGGAAGGGGCTGAGGTAAAGAGATCCACTCAGCTTCATAGTGATACGGGCTCTGTGCAAAATGCTACCTGGGATCTCGATTCTGCAAACAACCCTTCCCGTTCTGTTTCGGGCTTGTGGGATATCTAAATCTGGCAGATCTGGTTCCAATCCATTTCTATTTCAAACCGTGGCAGACCAAGCATCCCCTCCTTTCCCTAATCCTCCTTACCACGCCCCCTTGGCAAACAGCTCACTGCTTTACTTCCCTCCTGGAGGAAGGATATCAATGCTGAAAAGGTTAAGTGTGCTGCGTTATGAGTTGGGATGTTGTGAAATTTACACTCATTAGCTTCGCTGGGTGGCCATCAGGAATTTAATTAATATCCTTGACATGGGTTGTTATAAGTGATATTGTGGCTTCCAGATGCCCATTGCTGAGAGAGACAGAGGTTGCACTTGTGAAGAGTGACAGCTTTCAGGAGTACGCAGAGGCTTTGTACTCTGTCTTGCAAGAAGAAAGACAGCTCTGGTTGCCACCTTCTTCCTGTGGGAAAAAAGGAAGAAAAAAACCGGCAGCCTTTTTGCAGGTAGCCTCACTCATGACAGTAACATCACGTCTGTTTCTGCCCTTGTCAACACATCTCACTGTCCACAATCACTCATCATCTCCAGACAGACAGCACTGGAGGAGATCATCAATTGCCAATGCAATTCAGCAGATACACTTCATAAATTTTAATTACATTCCCACTGAAAATGAATGGTCAGAAAATATAAAACATCTGCCATCCAGATCATTTACATTTTTCGTACAATAAATCATCAGCAACATCCAAAACAATGGATTAAATCATGTGGAGTGTGATAGGTCAAGAAAGAAGGAACGGCACCCATTGTGTGATTACTGTTTGGACCAAAGCCATTACACGGTGTACAGTATCAAGGAAAATAAAAACATTAAAAAATAGTAACCGTTTGGACTTGTCCTCATAAATAAAAGATCCCTGGTCTCAGACAGACCCTGCTAATGGATCTATTACTGTGTCTATGGAAAAATGAGGGCTTGTTTAAGTTAAAAAGAATATTTAGTTAATTAAGATGGAGGAAAATGAGCATTTATCAATTGAGTGGCTGGACTATTTAGCTTGTAAAGAGAATAAAGAAGTGATGTCAGTGGAAAATAATCTGTTAATCAGGTTTGACTAACATCATGACTGTTAAAAACCTCAATCTACTTTTTCTTTAGTGGACTGGTGTGAAATCCTAGTGTGAGATCACCAAACAAAGTGTCCAAATCACGAATTTTACTTGGCGAAGCATCAGGCTATAAGCTTGGCAAGCTAGGTGCGGGATCCAAAGGGAATCTATTAGATCCTCTCAGCCTGTGTTTGGCAAGGGAGCCAGCCTTGATGGTGATGGGTGCAGCGATGCCTGATGAGCCCTGCCCCAGGAGGTAAGTGAGCTGTGTTCAGCTCCCCTTCTCCTTCCAGCTACTGAACTGCTGGAGAAACAGGCCAAGGCAGCAGGACCATGTTTCCTTCCACAGAGGGTTTGAGGCAATGCAGCCACAGCCAAGCCAAGACTGCAAAAAATGACTTTCTGGTCTAGGTACCACTGATTTCCTCAAGTCTAGTGAGATTTAGGTGCCTCAGACTCTTGAAAGTTTTGGACCATTTTAGCCCTGAATTGTAGCTGCTTTGTATTGTTCAATACCACGTGTAAATTTTTTTCTTGTGCAATGATACCATCTGTATGTCAACTTGTGCTGCATTTTCCCCAAAATGATGCTTTCTTCAGCAATCCTTCTTGCTCCTTGCACTGTTACCAAACCTGAGACATTGTCCTCTCTGCCTTGAGGCATTCTCATTTTCTAAAAACTGAAAGTCCTTTTAGCTGGATCCACCTTAAGGGTCGGTTGGTTGTGTCTTCTAAATAGTACCAATACAAAGGCATGGAAGTCCAGGGGAACAGCAAACTGTGAACACACTCAATCACAAGTTGGTGGATACGGCACATCCTCATCCCTAGAGCAGATGAGAGATTAGTGTGTTTGTTAACTTCAGTATCTTTCCTGTTGAATGAAATGGGTGGAAAACAGGTATACACTGAGCAAATGTTTATTTTGACTGGAAGCCCTGTCATTTTGTGTATTTATGTGAAATAGAGAGATGTATGCTTAGCCTGAGGAGGTATCTGCACTCTTCAAAAAAAGGCCATTGATGAATGGCTGTAAAAGCTATACTTTTATCTGTTTTATGTTCTTCTAATGCTGCTAAATTGTTGTATATTAGGTTAAAAAATAGTTCATTCTGATGTTACATCATGAGCATGTCTCGCAATGGTATGTGCAATATAAGCCTCTTTCATTTGACGATGTACTGCTGTTAAAAGGAAATAAAAATCCTCATAACATATGAGAGAGCAATGCAGCTGAAAGATTTTTCAAGGTGTTCAGCTTGAGATTTTAGGCTTGAACTAGGAATAACATTTTTTTGACTCGATGTAGCTGCATATTTTTAATTCAGTTACACAAGTATCAGAGGGAAAGAGGTAGCAATTTTTTCCCTCATAGAGTTGTTTTACTTCATACTAAACTCCTTTACAACAACAGTAATTATTGAAAAATATCACAGAAGTGCTGCAGCACATGTTATTATTATTAGTTACTATTTATATGGTGACACATATTGCTCTACAGACAAATAAAAACAATGTGGCTTTCCCTCTCTCACAATGATGGTTTATGGGCTTTTTACTATGAGTTTGGCCAGCTGGTTTGGATATGACAAGTAATTCTCCTGAGATCTATTCCTTTTGCCCCAAGCCCCACCCTGAATGGGGATTTTTTTTTAAACCACAAAGTGTTTGTGCCATTTGGCGGCTCCTCTTCCTGCCTTGTGCCCCGTCACCCCACTCCCACCCCTCCCCACACTTCTCCGATCTCCCAACCTCTGCTGTTTTTTTCAGTCCCGTTATTGCCATTTTCATGTCTGCTCAGTCCAGGTCTGGAAGCGAAAGCATCAAGCCATAGTGCAAAGTTCACGGTATCTCTGCCCAGCCCGGAAGCGAAAGGTATCCACAGGCCAATTTTCCCACTATTTCCAGTCTTTGGCCTCAACGGTGCTCATCTGTGTATGGGAGGATACGGGGTAGTCCATCGGGCTAATGCTTCCTTATGGCTTTGCCCTCCACCAAAGCGCGGTCCCCACCTTATCCACTGCCCATTGCTTCCTCCTAGGCTTTCACAGGAGTGCCTAGGGAAGCTCAACCATGCTCTCAAGGCACTGGCTGGCCCAGCATGTTGAAGAGGAAATATGCTACATACTCTTAAAGGAAATAACAATTATACTTGTGCTGTTCAGGGAGTGCTAGGGGTTGCTAAGTACAAGTCTTTTAAGCCTTCCTTACATCTCAGATTTACAGATTTCAGGGGGCCAGTTGAGGGCCTACATTCCCAAGAGCTTCTTCAACCAGACACAAACAAGAAGTTTTAGGAAGTCTGTCCAGTCCTTTAAGTGATTTCAGCATTTCTTTCTCAGTGTACCTCCAGCATTAAACATTTCCTGCAAAAATTACAGAGATTGAGGAGAAAATTTTAAAAAGCATGTAGGCACCTAACATGCCGCTCAGCAGAATGCAATTGCCTAAATTGAAGTTATCCATCTAATTTCTTATGCACCTGAAAATCGGCTCAGGTAGGGTACCTAGAAATTCCTAATACAGCGTTAGTGGTGATGACTCGATTTGGATCAAGTGCTTGCTGTTGACGCGTGCCTCCCGATCACCCCCACCGGCTAAGCTTCGGTCTGCGTCCCGGAGCAATGTCAGAACACGCCAGCTGGGTTCCTCTTGGGTAAAATCCAGCCAGAAGAAGCACTCTGGGAACCCACTGAACATGCTCAAGCCCCATATGGGCGGCTCAGCCTATGGGACCAGGCTGCAGCTAGTCCAGTGAGACTGCCCTGAAAGGCGAGTGCTGTGGACGTGCGCTGCTCACTCCCAACTCTTTTGCTGTACATATCTGCTCCTATTGGTCTGCACGACTAATGCAGGCACAGCCACTGTAGCTGTGCAGTTCATCCCAGAGCTGACTGCATGTATACATACATATATGGGTCTGTGTCACCTAGACGTGCGTGTGCGTGCACATGTGTGTGCACACGTAATTTGTCATTTTTGTGTGATACACCAAAAATAATGTATGAGCTCCCTCTGCTGCTTTATACAAAGAAATTAATCAAGAAAATTGCTTGCAAAGCTGAGAGCATTTTATTCATATCTTGCTCATAATGCGGTATGCACAAGTAGTACTAAAAATAATAGCATATTATGCTTGCAAAGCACTGTCCAAACATTAAATAATTAAATAAACAAAAGAATCTGTGTTGGCTGCATTGCCTCATAAAATATTCCAATTATATCTATTTTTATTGAACGAAACATGTCAACATTTTGGGCAAAAGATTGTTTTCTGACTTCCAAGAAGCCATCATTAAAAGCAGTGAAAACTCAATTGAGAGGTAAGATACATTAAACATATCTAGGTCTTTTTCTCTTCTTAAAAAGGAATAAATCATTTTCAAATATTTAATGTTGATATATTATTTTGTGTTAGTAGTTTTTGGATGTCTTTTGCATTTTGTTAAACAAGCTTTATATAGTTAAACAATGTGATATAAGCTACTTCTTCAAGTTTATCTGAACTTGTATGACCCACAGAAAGAAAAATCAGGTTGATTTAGTGATGAAAACAGAGCCCTGCTGAAGAATGTGGTTCTAAAGACTTAAAGAAGCTCTAAAATATATTGTCATCTTTTCTTTCTTTTCTCCTCTTCCTAATCCTACTGCTTTTAAAAACAGAGCAAGAGAGGCATCTGAAATACCTTATTATTTTCTGTATTGGAAAGGGTAATTTTGATAAATTGACTTGCAAACAAGTTATTTCCTGAAGGGACAAAATCAAAAGTGTAGTTCTATGAATGTTTTCAGAGAAAAACTTCAATTAGAGCTGGATGAAAATTTGCAGTCAATTTTTCATCCTGAAAAATATAGATTTAGTTAAACAGGAAAAAATGATGTATTTCTATCAATTCACAGGATTGCTTTGAATGACTTTTGAAAGATTTTTTTGACATTTTGAATTACAGAATAATAGACTGAAGGTACCCCTGGAGTCATCTGATCCCTGCCCAAATTAAAGTGTCTCAATATTGCTTAAGTGGATGCTTTTCTCCAAAAACGTACTTCATTAAAAAAAAAAAAGATAGGCAGAAAAAACTCCCAAAGTAGATGAACGTTTTGAATCATGCTAGACACTGAATTTGACACAAAGCAATGCTTGCCTTTGCCTTTCAGCTTGCTGAAAATTCAAAAAATATTTAACCAAAAAAATAAAACAAATTTATTGTCAGAACTGTCCATGAACAATCAGGTGTATGTTATGTGCAAGGCTACTTGAAGTCTTGACCTGAACTGAGAATGAGAGACAGAACCAAATAGGAGAAACCTTTCACTGGGAGTGCACCAACCATGTAGGCTGAGCCAAACACCTAGTGGCATTTGCTGCATATTAATCGTTGCAGGAATCTGCAAGAACTGTAAAAGAGGATAAACTTCAGCAGTTTCAAGTTTTCAGAAAATCTTCATTATTATGACTACTTCTGCACTTTGACTTACAGGACTGAGCATTGCCTTGGCTTTTGGACTGTTGTCTATTTAGGTTTCTCACAATTAGTTTGTTTAACAACTATTTGCTGCGTTGTCCCCATATGGGCCAAGTGGGACTATCACCCTTTCCTTAACTTTCGCTCCATCTACTTCATCTGTCCCGCAACAGACCTGTAACTGAAAGGTAATTCATTGCAGCCACTTCTAGTGTTGGGCTATTATCTCGTTTGTCATAATTTTTTAAACACCTGTAACTTGTTTCTCTGTGCACATAAAAAAGCATTAACATGCACAGACAATTGATACCAGACTAGAGTAACCATCTAGCGATCTGTATTTTCTCCACCATTAATGGCTTAGCAAGAATAAGTGGCATTTGAGATCCTCCTTTTTCTGTCAAGCCTTGCTCCAGTGAAACTACTGGAAAATAATATCTCTGTCTGATTAAGTGTTGAGCTGGGATTTTGAGCTTTGCTAAGTAACCAGTATAACAGAGTCCTCTTCTATGCCTTAACTGCTGTGTAATATTACTGCACCATATAGAATCATAGAATCATAGAATCATTGAGGTTGGAAAAGACCTCTAAGATCATCGAGTCCAACCGTCAAGCCAACACCACCAGGCCCACTAAACCATGTCCCTAAGCACCTCAGCTAGACGTCTTTTAAATACCTCCAGGGATGGGGACTCAACCACTTCCCTGGGCAGCCTGTTCCAATGTTTCACCACTCTTTCAGGAAAGAAATTTTTCCTCACGTCCAATCTAAACCTCCCCTGGCGCAACTTGAGGCCATTTCCTCTCGTCCTATTGCTTGTTACTTGGGAGAAGAGACCGACACCCACCTCACTACAACCTCCTTTCAGGTAGTTGTAGAGAGCGATGAGGTCTCCCCTCAGCCTCCTTTTCTCCAGGCTAAACAGTCCCAGTTCCCTCAGCCACACCTCATAAGACTTGTTCTCCAGACCCTTCACCAGCCTCGTTGCCCTTCTCTGGACACGCTCCAGCACCTCAACGTCCTTCTTGTAGTGAGGGGCCCAAAACTGAACACAGTATTCGAGGTGCGGCCTCACCAGTGCCGAGTACAGGGGCACCATCACTTCCCTACTCCTGCTGGCCACACTATTTCTGATACAGGCCAGGATGCCATTGGCCTTCTTGGCCGCCTGGACACACTGCCGGCTCATGTTCGGCCGGCTGTCGACCAACACCCCCAGGTCCTTTTCCAACAGGCAGCTTTCCAGCCACTCTTCCCCCAGCCTGTAGCGCTGCATGGGGTTGTTGTGGCTGAAGTGCAGGACCCGGCACTTGGCCTTGTTGAACCTCATACAGTTGGCCTGGGCCCATCGATCCAGCCTGTCCAGGTCCCTCTGCAGAGTCTTCCTACCCTCGAGCAGATCATCGCTCCCGCCCAACTTGGTGTCATCTGCAAACTTACTGAGGGTGCACTCGATCCCCTTGCACAGTAGCTATTAGGTAGCTGCATTGAAAATGGGTGGACCCCTCACAAAAACTGAGTTTTAATAAACCATTCTTATTTGTCCACATTTGCCAGCCCTCTGTACCATGGCAATCTCTCTGTGAACACTTCTGATAACGTTAGTCTCTATTGCGCTTCTATTACTGCACCAAATTTGGGTCTAATAAACACACTATTCACTGATGGAGCTATAATTATCCAATCTGCAGGCTTTGCACATATAGGAGTTGATGAATCAGATATTCTAACATAGGGCCTGATGTCTCTTCTGGCAACTTCACCACCTCAGTAGTTTGTGTTTTTCAGTTTTAAATTGGTAACATTAAATGTCTTTAATAGCTTATTACTGGAATCCTTTACACGACAGAGATGTGGTGAATACAAATAGAGTACTTGACAAATCAGAGACTGTGACGGCTGGCAGATCCCATTGGCAATTTAGTAATGTGCTCAGGATCACAGGTATTAGAGTTGGAAAAGACACATTAGGTGAAATCCTAGTTTGACTGAAGTAAATGGCAGAACTTCTGTTGAGTTCAACGGGGCCAGATGCATTAATAGTGTTGTGTTATGCCACCTTCCAGTATTGATCAGAGCAATCTGGTCTGTGTGCAGTTCTACGGGGAGCTCCCTGAATCCAGGCACTGAGGCTTGGTAGGAGAGTACACAGCTATAAGCTTTATTGATTGTTGTATTCATTTAGCACTGGCCAAACTCCCAAGGACCTACCTCTGGGCTTATTCAAAATTTACAGAGAATTTTTTTCTTGTTATATAATCCTGGTCAACAATCCAAGGGGATGTCCCTTGGACACTACACAGCACAGCTTGAAGTGACTCAAAACTCTCACAAGATCCCGAATGACTTCTGCTGAGCTTCCCAGAGGTTTCCAGCAAGAACAGTAGGCTTATTTAAGGTTGCGTGTTGGAGACATGGGCTCCTTCTTAAGGCTTGAGTGAATATTTTCCACTGTCCTCAGAAATATAAATGAAACTCTAAAGAGGCAACTGAGTATACCTCCTGAACAAGGTTCCCTCAGGTGGCAAGGAGGCAGGAGGCTACCAAGGAACCAAAGCAGCTTGTGCTGAGGATTGGAATTAGAAGAGCGGTGTAGGGCACTCCAGAAGTCTGTAGCAGAAGGCATCATTTAGAGCACCCTAAACCTCATTGGTCCTCAGGTTGTCCTAAATATTCTTCAAGTCCATTCTGGGAGTTGAGGTTCAAGGTCACTACAGCGGAAATGTGACTTGGATGCACTTTTCTACTCGTGGTCATGATGAACATAAACTAAGAATTGAGTCCCTGGTGTGGTGGCACATAGTTTCACTGTCATTTCTCAAGGCTTCAAGTTTCTGTCCTGCTGAGTGGAAACTAGAGACCAGTCTCCAGACATGACCCCTTGAGAAGTAAAGCTACCAAAAGCTGCAAAATTTTACCTTGTATGTAACCTGTGCACTAATGCATTCTGCTGATAAAATCCCATGGTCATGTATCATTTCAAATCCTTCCACTGGCTTTCAGGCAGTAACTGAAAAGGAAAAATGGAAGGTGATCATTGCCTCAATAAAAACCTTTCAAAGCCAAGTGTAAATGAATGCTGTGAAATACACATTTTTTTCCCCATGCGTCTCACAGATCTGAACTCTGAGGATCAATCAGTTGCACACAGGGGTCATGACCCTGCTCTCATTGCTCTAAGGAACTGTTGTCTCACTGCATGCTATGACCCTTGGTGTGAACCTGGTAATATTAATACTTGTGGGTCTATCAACAACAAGCCCTCTGTGGTCCCAATGTGCTTAAGAAAACTTAATTCCTCTTGTTCCAAATGTAGGGATCTCTTTTGTGCCAATTACCCTTTGACACTGCTATTCAAGCTTACTTTTCCAAACACTGGTCCCATAAACACTGGTCCCTTCACAGGGAGAGAGGCCGGCAATTGCAAGGAGAGCTATTGCAAAAATGTTTTCTCTTGATGTTCCCATTTTGGGATGGCTGCTAAATGTATGTCACTGCCTTTTAGAAAGCTTTACATAACAGCTGGATAGCTGACTTCCTCATGACTTAATCTACAATTGTCTTGTAGGCTTAGCAGACAGGTTGTAAATGCTTTATTGTCCCCATGGTAGTGTTAGATCTTCCTGTGAATCTATGGGTGAAATCAGATTCCTAGAAATCCCTATTCAAATATACCTTAGCATCGACTGCCTCGTGGTCAGTCATGGTTTCAGAGAAACCTACTTTGTGGCTGTACTTCGAAATACATATTTCAGTTATTTCTACATTTCTGAACTGAAATCTCTTCCTCCGACAAGGAGGTGAGTCCTGGCCAAGCCAGTGTTCAGATGCTGCAGCAGCAGCAGCAGCATTATTAATGCCTACAGTTGCTCTGCTTACTGATTCTGTAGAAGGAGCGTCAGGGCAATGCACATACGTCTGTTAGCAACAATTTACGTGTGAACTATCCATCAGGGCTAGGAAGTGAAAACCTGATATGGAGCACGTCAGAGCACAAGGGGATGCTTGGCCTTCTCCACTCCACTTCTGCACTGGTGACTTCTATCTACCACTCCGGCGCTTTACTGAGCAAATAAATAAATTGGCCGTCGCTTTCTGTTGTGAGGTTCTGGTGCCTTTTCTGGCTGAGTGGCAGGCTACCCCACCAGCGGGCAGCCGGGCGGCATAGTTTAGGCTGTTCATTTGCAAAGTGAGCAGGCTGGTGGCCCTGGGATGCAGGAGCACTGTGAGAGACCTGAAGGAGAAGGAAGCACAATTGATGGCAGCTGATAGCTTGATGGCCTGGAGGCCTTTCACAGGCTCATCTGAGGCACAAATGTCACTTCTGGTTCTTGAGAAGGGCAGAACGAGCTTAAAAAGGATGAAGGCTGACATTGCAAGGGGCATTGTTGCGGGAGACTGGGCTCTCTTCCTGGCCACTGCTCTGCTCTGGGGCTTTCAGGAATGCACTACCTCTTGTTTAGCTGTGATTTCTGCACCTTGCTGCAACTCGCTGAGTTAGACTGCGCTCCTCAGGGCAAAGCCTCAGCCACCTGCCCTGCTTCTCATCAGGGCTCCTTGGCTCATACTCAGCCTTGCTCCCACTGCAGCACCCCGGCTGCTTCCCGACTCTGAGGGGAGCAGGGGGAGCTCCTACATGTCTGCAAGGAGCCCACAGCCAGACCTCAGCTGCAGTTGCACATGAAGTAAGCTGGAGGTTCATCCCATACTGGGGGCTGTGGTCGGGAGCAACCACCGTGCAAATAAGTAACCCTACTCACCTCACCTCTTTGGTGGTTAAAATGGCGATGAGGTTCATTTTTGTACAGATGCAGGCAAATGGAGGGAGTGAGCTGCAATAGTTAGCAACATGCAGGATCTGTTTCTAATGCCTGTCATTCCCTTGCTGAAAGACCACAAGGATGGCCTGTGACCCAGTTCATCTGGCCTAAAGCTTTCTGCTCTAGGAAAAAAAAAAAGGTTCACTGGCTGTTTTTTCTTTTCCTCTGGTCATTCTGTGAAAATTAATGTTTTTCTTGCTGTTGCTGTTGGCATTTTTAACTGAAAATTAGCAGCTTGGGAACTGGTGGCCTGCCAAAGCAGTCACCACGTGCTGCAAGGTGAGGGTTGCCCTCACCGGGTATGGGCTGGACAGGCTGCGAAAGAGAGTAGGTAAGAATGAATGAAAGTGGATGAGGGTTGTGGGATCACGTTCACTTTTCAGGGTTACACTGGATGGTCTTAATTATAGTAATGTTACCTAGTTCCCTCTCCCTAGGACGTTTCAGTCATGTCCCATGGGGATGCTCAAATAAGCAACAGTAAACTCCTTTCCCTTAGCACGTGGCACTGGTGAAACCATGCTCCCATTGCTGGCTGATTTAGTGAAGAAGCTAGTGTCCTGGTCTTAGTTTACTGCCAAGTCCTGTTGTGGGCATGCAGCAAAAAGGGAGTTTTTTTTGTATACTCACCCTCCAATACACCCTAAGTATTGGAGGTGGCAATATTTTTTGCTCAGAAAACTTTTTGCCTAAGCTGAAACAAAGAATGGGGAAACCCTCAGCCCCAAAGAAGAGAGCTTTGGAAAGTTATGTGCAAAGGAAAAGCAGATATACAGCCTATCCACCGAATTTGTACAAACTGGATTTTTCCTGACATGCTAACTAATGACACTGAAGTTTGAGTGGCCTTTGATCTTTGATCTTTAATACTGATTATAGCAATTCAATTTCAAAGGACTGACTTGGGTTGTCTATTATTATTATAGTAGGTTTAGTGTTTTTGTTTGAGCAGCTCGGTTAATTTTAGGTGGAAAAGGCCTTATTCTCCTGTGGTTAGCACTTTGGGTAGTCACTTCCTGAAGACCTTCCTCTCTGACGGCTCCCTTTGGGCACTTATTTTCCAGTGAGTTAAGGTGGGCTTTTGGGTCAGAGCTTACAGAGCTGTGAGTCAGGAGAGAATCAAGGATGATGTATTTTTCTCTCTCTTTCTATCTCTGTACTGCTTTATTTCTGGAAAATCAAATATAACAGTTTAATCAAAAAGGAAGTGGGAAACAATATAAAAAATACTGCCTAGCTTTTGCACAAATAAAGAATAAATGAAATAGAAGCATATTCATCAAAATCCAAGTCAATACTGAAATAAAGTTGGCCCCTGTTGGTATATGCAACATAAAGGGAAAAGAAAAAAAGTGGGGAGCAAAGCACTTATAAAAAGGATTTTTTTTTTGTGAAATAGCTGTGTTTCAGAATATAGCAGCAATAATGCACTCTATGCATAAATGTTATGTGACGGAAACTTGGGGTTTAAATTAGACATTTTTCTTTCTCTGCAAAGGCAATAGCAGAGAATAGCTTTGGATACAGCTTAGGACTGGGAATTAAGACCTGGGTAGTTTGGGTGGGGCTGAATTACAAATATCCAATGATGTGGTCAATGGTAACAGGGCAGATGGGCCCTTTAAAGTCCTGGCAAGGCAGGAGGCCGCACTCATAATACTGCGATGTACAGGGACTGGGAATCCACCCAGGGGACTGAGAATCCTCCTAGGGGCTCCCAGCCAACAGCCTTAAATAAAGCTCTGGTGCAGAAGGAGCATTGGAAATGTTAAAAAAAGGAAAAAAAAAAAGGAGAAGGCAGGGCAAAGTAGGCTGCAAAGGGACTATCAGTAGAAATATTTGTCCTAAAGTGTCTGAGGGAAACTGCTGCCTGGTTTTTGTTTGTTGCTCTTTCTCTTAGTCTGGTTTTGGGGAAGAGACACTCAGGAGTTCTCCCTGGCATGGCTACAGTGCTTGGACCTGTGACCTGGCAGAAAATGAGTTGGGGCTGCCCCCACCAGCTATGCAGTGGTCCCTAGGAGGTGACCTGATTCCCACTCAGATCAGCAAGCACTCCTTCAGCTCACCTGCACCACCTTCCTACAGAGCTCCAATATCTTAATTCACCACCATGCCAGGAGGCATCCACTGGGGCTAGAAAGGATTTGATCTCCTCAGGTGGAAGGACCTATCCAAGAACAGACTCTAATAGGAGACAGTGACTCTTTGCCATGCCATCACTCAAAACAGTAGCTTAGAAAGTGCTTGGGAAAACTAAATGATGATCTGTTCCATCAGATGATCACTGGATGCATGTTTTCCTCTCAGGTTTTCTCATGGAGTACCAAAGTGCTGTCAAGAAGGGCTTTAGGAAATTTTATTGCTTATAATTTGTTCTGGTCTTGTTCTTTAGGATTAAGAGAAGCTTTTGGGATCGGGGTGTACATTTCTTTGAATAAAAGGCTGGGTCCACTGATGCCAATATAATTCTGCCATGGCTTTATCTATGTCATCCCAGTAAGATCTCCTGACGCCAAATGAATGATTTCTGGACAATGTAAGAATAAGGCTGTACAGGTTAAGCCAACCTTGCCTTGCATATTGTCCAAGAAACATAAGCCTAAGAAAAATACTACCAAAGTGAAAGGCAGGAAAGAGCAGAAACTCATCAAACCTTTTCCTTCCCTTTCCATTGATGTCTTTATGATAACCAGATTTCATGAGAAACAAAGATCTGGAAAAAAGCTGGGATCCAGCTTCCTCTTGGCCTTGAGGGGAGACCTGAGGAAATTCATAGAGCATTTCACAGAAATGTTTAATAAAACCACCTTTGAGTCCTATACGGTCATCGGGGTTACAGAAACTCCAGTTTACTGCAGCTGGGAGGAGGCCAACAAATGTCTCACATTGCCAAGTGGTTGTGGTACTGGTAAGGTTTCCGTTCAAGCACACTTCACACCTGATGAAGGCCTTGCTTTTTTAATCTGGTTTTACAATGTGGCCCCTCGTTGGATGCAACCTAGCTTCTGGTGCCAAAGATACATGGTCCGTTCAGTACAGGATGCAAAACTACCTTTCTCCATACTGACCTTTTTATCCAGAAAAGGAGAGAGAGAGACAGCACCTTCTTCTGAGGATGTTCGTCAGGTAAAAGTGTGAAAAGAGATGTCCAGAGTGCCAAGGGAAGCAGAATAAGACATCAATGCCATGATGCCCTTACATAGTAAATTGCTTCATCTAAGTCCCCCCTACTCTACCCAACAGAGGCTGTGTTGCACCTAGTGCCTGTGATGACTCCCCTTACCCCCAGTCTCTTTGAATGTGTTTTGGCAGGCCTGCATTTCCTGACTGATTTTTTTACCATGGGTATTGGAAAGGCAGATGTGTGGTTTGCCTCCTGAGCAGGAGAGCAACTGCCTGCAGAATGCTGTTAGCTGGGAGAGTTAACAGCATAAGCTGAAGTGCTGTGAATGGTGATTTTAGAATTGGCACATTCTCTTTTCAACTTATAAACCTATTTTGATATTTATATTGAGTCATAGAATATAGCAGGACTGTTTTGATATATTTACTTTCATAGGACAGCTACATATATCCTGAAATTGAAGCTGTTATTTTTGTTTTCTTTACTTGTTATCCAGTAATATGTAAATTATTGATCGCATCCACTCAGCCTTAGCAAATCTTGCATTCACATGTACCTTTTTAATAACTGAAAAAGTGATTTTTTTAAGAGTCTGTGGGTAGTAACATTAATTAGCATACAGTGCTGAAGAATTGCTTTAACCCACCTACCAAACAAATATGTCTGCCATGATGCTGTCATGGTTACCTTTGATGTGAAATCACCATCCTATTGTGCAAGAAAGGAGGGGCAACGTTATCTAGAAAGAAGAATTCGGGTGACAATGACACTGATTTTTAAGATGAGATTCTGCCGTTATTGCTGCTACTTTGACTTTCCTGGAGCTGCTAAGATGCAGCTAAGGGCAGAAATGGAAACAGAATGTGGCTTATAAAGGAGTTAAGAGTGTTCCTCATTTGTCTGGCAAAGAAAGAAAAGAGGGAGAGGGGAGGACCCTCTGAGATAGTAATGTATTTGCTAAGAAAGAGACGGACGAAGGTAGAGAGAGTGGAAAGTTTTGATGAAGTTGGAAGGACTGAATAAAGGACGTTCCATTCAGGGTGGGAAGTGTGGTCTTCAACATCACCACCACTTTGGCTCCAAGTCAAATTAAATAATGGATGTTTCCTTGACCTTGTGCTACTTTCGCAGTGTGTTATATGATACGTTCAAAAATTAAACTGGCCCTTAATAATACTCCTTACTTTGGTGTTATTATTGGAGTACCACATACTCCAGGCTTCACTTGGACAAAACTGCCAGTGTTTTCAGAGCAGGTTTCACCAAACTGTCCAAAGAAAGCTTGTGAATGCAGTCTCATTTCAGAGCAGTACTACACATTCCCAACACTCGCTGAAATGGTAGCTGAAATGGGTTGGAAATACCACAGCAGCAATGTTTGGAGATATGTCAGCATTGCTTGTTTTCATCAGTCTGGAAATACTATGAGATTAGCTGGAAGCAGCAAGAGAGGAGCGAGGCTGTTCAATGGGAAATAATGGACTTCAGGTTAAGGTGGAAGACGCAGACAGGTTCCTCTTGGAATCAGCTCGTTCACCTCTGGCCCCTAGAAAATGTGCAGCAATGGGCCAACGCTATCACAGAATCATAGAATCATTAAGGTTGGAAGAGACCTCTAAGATCATCGAGTCCAACCGTCGACCCAACACCACCATGCCCACTAAACCATGTCCCTAAGCGCCTCATCTACTCGTCTTTTAAATACGTCCAGGGATGGGGACTCAACCGACTATCAGGGACCTGTAACTGTGAGCTCAGAACTCTTTCAGATCAGCATAAATAGGATCTGTCTGTGCTTGCAGAGATGCCTAGTCTGCATTTTTATAGGTGCATAAATAACTTAGCAAACTAAATTAATGCACAAGCCAGGTTAAGACCTTTATAAAAGAAAAAGATTGTTGCATTATTGGCATTAATGTGATTGAAAGGGTGTGTGCAGAGATATAATACGATATGGTGGCAAGCAAGGCCTATGGTAAGCTTTCTGCTTCCCCAGGCGCTGGGAAATAGGGTGGCAGCTCGGGGAAGTGGAGCAGAGAGTGACCAGTGTACCACACTTGAGCATCTTTCTCAGGTTTTCCCTGCCATCTTTGCTAGTGAAGGAATGGGGGATTTTGCCCATCCTCACCTGCTAGAGAGTCTAGAGTATTTATAGACTTTTCCCTTAGGACAGGAGAAGGATTGCTGTCGTGCACTGCACAGTACTTTTCCTTTATTTGTACTTTGCCTGCCGCCTCCAAATGCACTTGCCATCTTAACCCCAAACAGATCTCTTGTTCAGGAAAATGCTGCCTAAAGTGAAGAATTTGGAAGAGCTCTCGAAAATACACTTGGATGTGATAAAGCATTCAGGTTTCAAATGGGTAATGTTCAGAGTGTGCACAGAGCACTAGAGGGAAGGACAGAGAATGAGGAGGAGGGAAGGAGAGCTCAGTATTGTCAGAAAGCCACAAGACCTTTGAATTATTACACTGAAAATTGAAACTGCTCTATCAAAATTGATGGAAGTGCCACGTAAGGTTGTTCTCCCCTGTACCTTATTTCCAAAGTTTGCACTTTGAAACATGTTTATCTGTAATTTAAACCTAGGGGTCTGACTCTGAGTGACCTCGAGTTATTTTTTTAAGCAGTGTCTATTTACGTGACTCTATGCATGATGACCCTTTGGGCACAGAAAGACATGCTGTTGTGCTTTGAAATCAAAATGAATACACCCCCCCTTTCTTTCCACCCTTCCCCATGTGGTAGCTCCTGGAAATTTGTCTTTTCTCTAAGTCTAAGAAAAGATCATAGAAAAATTGGCATGTTATTGTTAGGAGAATGCATGAAACTAATGGCATAGCTACAGTATTATGCACATTATTAAAATACATGTGTGTGTGTGTACAGTCTCACATACTATGTCATGTGAGAGCACTTCAGCAAAATCATTACAATTCATCATATATTGTGTCCCCCCACCACTACTTGAAGATGAAAGTTTTCAATACTAATGCTGCAAAGTGGGTATTATGTTGATTTATGCTAATCGGTTCTATAGATGCTGTCATATTATATTGTTAAGTGATGGCATTGGTGAAGTACTGTTGCTTCCAATGTTAACAGCGCACCAGTGCTGGTGTGAAAACAGCAGGGGAGCCACCCACCTCTACAGTCTCCATGGTCTGCTAGATGCAGCTGGGAGCTGGGGACTTCTCCAGTTATTCCTTTTGTTATGCCTTTATTGGCACAGCTTGCTATATAGAGGTTACAAAGGTGTTAAAAATGAAACATTTCTCAAAAGCCTTCCAGTTTATTACTGTTTGGCTACAACAGGGCCTGTTACAGTGGACATGAGACCTTCCTTGGGCACCCACCCTAACCTAGGAGCTGCGACTGTCCATCCGTGTGCCACGTGGTGGAGTAAGAAACCTCCGTATGAGCCAGCAATCTCTGTGCCTTATGAGCAAGAGCCTACCCGTGCCCGTAAGCAAGGTTATCTAGCCTCTCTCCAGATGGTGAGGAGTATGGATGTTGCTCAAGACCTCCCTGCTGTCCGCAGTAGTGGGACTACTTGGAAGGGCTGAAGAGAGAGGGGTGAGGGCCTTCCTGGCCCTCACCACCCAGGAAGGGTGATGATCGGCTGCTCTTCCTTTGCAGCATGAACACGCCAACCCTGCCTTCGCCCTCCAGGGTGGTGCAGGCTTGTGTGTTACTGGGTGCCTCATTTGTTTCCAGAGGAAAAGTCAGGGCTTAGGGGAAGAAAGAAAAATACCAGTCTTAAAACAGCTGAAAAGGACCACTGCTTGTTTGTTTGTCCATTTGGTATATACTCTTAATTATTGATAATAACACTTTGCTGTAAGTTGAGATTAAATGTATTGGCATTCACGTGTAAGTACAGCCAATGGCCATTACTCTATTTCAGCTAAGAGGTAAGGAAGGACTGACATTTTCATGTTGACTCTGAAGGAGGTGTTTTAATGAAATGGAAATGAGTCAAGCTATTTTGCATTCACCTTTTGTGTGATTTTGTGTTTGCCATGTCCTGTGTTCAGGTGCGTGTTCAGGTGCGTGCAAGACCTTCATGTGATGAGTGCAAGTCATTGACACAGATGACTTTCACTGTCCGGAGTGGGATATGGGAATATTTTGTTTGTATTTGGTATTTTGTGTTAATTAGCAGAACGTGGAGGGCATACTGGCTTCTGGTGAGTGTATAACAGAGCTGATGTTCAACAGTGCAGTAATAAAACATTGCACTGTTTTAAAATTAGCACTGAGGTCATGCTATATTGTGGCTAAAATAACATGACCTTCACCTATCTACCTGTTGTGAAATTTTACCTCAAAGGATGAATTCTAGCTGTGTAATTTCTCTTCCAAGCGACTCTAGATTTATTATCTAAGCCCAGCCTGAACTCAGTTCTCTGCTTTTGATCACTATATTAATTTAACGGAAGAGCCTCTAAAACAAAAGGAACATTGATAGAATGGAAGCAGAGGATATAGAGAACACAGCAATACAAGCCTTTCTTGCAAAAGAAAGTTGCCCTGAAGAAGTAGTAATAGATCAAACACTCTTCATCTCCAGGCATGTCTATGGTAATAGAAGTTAACATTAGTCCATTCTTCTTATTGACACATCGTTTGTTTAAAAAGTAAACTCGGTTTGACTCATAGACTGTAATGATCAGTTTGTAACATATGGTGGAAAAATTTTAAAGGCTGGCTTGTGAATTTTTTTCGCAGTGTCTCAGTACAAGGGGGTGGGGTAGGAAAGAGTTGCAGCTATTGAAGCACAGAAAGGGAAACACTGAGCAGTCCTTGGGAGACTGTAAGAGAAAAGTTTCTTGTTTTCCCCACTACTTCATTTCTGAAACCGGTGTGTAGTGAGAAGCTCAAAGAAACATCAGGGATCATTACTTGCTTCTGTCTGCTGGAGACCACACTGGAGGCTATGCCCTCTAGTGCATCGTTTCATGATATGGGGCAAGCGAGCCCCATATCACTGAGCATTCCTGCATAGCCTTGCAGGAGGATAAAATATCTCCACACTTCCTAAATGTAGGGTGGAGGCAGACATGCCCTCATGCAGGACCATGGGGCTACTGCTGTCTCTCCCTGTAGACACGTTTCTCCTCTGTACCCTGATTACTCTGATGCTTGGATTTCAGCACTTCCTCAGAGCTTGGTGGCATCCTGTTTTTCCATTAATTACTGGATTTCTCTATCAAAATGATCAGTGATGCAGTGAGGACTGGCAGTAAATAATACTATAATCATCCTTAGCTATCATGCAGGGAATTGTCTCCACCCCTCTTTTTGCCTGGAGCGTTTGACACCTCTGGCTACGCACATGTGTGTGCGTGTGTGTGAGAGAGCATGTGCTTGAATGTGTGTGTGTATGTGTATATGTATGAATGAGTGCCCAGAGTTTGCTGTGCACATTTTCTTGCACAAAAGAGGCATAACAATTTGTCTTGCCATCACTAAAAGGAGCAGTAGCAGTGTTCAGCTAAGAAAGAGAAAACCCTCCTCACCAGTGAAATAGCATGTTTGTGTTGATTGCTGTTATTGAAGCAGTTTATTAAGTATACAAGAAAGTCCAATACAACAAATTCAGAGATAAAGAAAGGTTGTAAAGGCCAAGACAACAGCTTTCCTGTGAATCTACTCATTATGGAGTCATTTGCTCTGGTCATTACTTTTCAGGGAAAATGATATTTTTGTGAGGGGGAAAAAAAGGGGAAAAAAAACTGGAATTTACAAAAGCCAAAGTGCTCTATCCTATTCTCCTCCTTTCCCTCGGCTCAATTTTCTGATAATCTCTGGTATTCACTGAATCAAACGGTGACTGCTGATTGTTTTGATGATAAATTGCCTGCAGTGCGTGTGGGACTAATTATGAGATGGCACATTTCATTCTGCCACCTGTATAAACTAAATTTTAGACAGTCACAATAAGGGAAGTACTCACAACAACACAACATTTGGAAAAGCTGCCGACTTTCTCCCCATTCCCTCCCCCACTCTCACTAATGGAAGGCTTCATAATAGAGAGTTGGATCTTGAGTCATAAAGGGAAAACCTGAGGGAATAGGAGGATGTGAATAAGGGAGAAATCAACCTGGAGGATCTACAGGAAAGGAGAAATGGGGATCTGGGAGAAAAGAAAGAGAAGGGCAATATGTCCATAGAGAAGGAGAGATCAAAGGGAGGAAAAGACCTGAAAGCAATAAGATTGTTTTGGCACATGAGAGGGAGATGATGAGGCTCAGAAAGTTGGCCTGGGGAGTAGATGCTCGATAGGTACAGACAAGGAGCTAAGAAGAAAGGGAGGAAATCTGGGTCAGACCCTCCTTGGTGACTGAGGGCTGCTTGATATAGCTTGGAAAAGTGAAACAGAGGGTGAATTGTGACCTTTTCTGAAATCCCAGCATGGCCAGGACACAAGCGTCAGAATCCACACGAGGCCAAAAGGGAAACCACAGGCACTTTTTGCCTAACCTCTCTCTTGCTCCTTCTTGGGGGTAAGGTGATGTAAAGTTTCTGTTTGTATTCTTCAGCAAGAAGGATACTTTTTACACAGGAGAAAAACTCCAAATTATTATAAGCTGTATTACATCCTCTGTCTGATATTTCTCTTACTAAATAGGGATAAAACAATGGGTCAAAGCATTCAACTTTGCCTTTCCCTTTTTGGAACAAAAAGTCCTTATTGCCTATGGCCTTCTACACACAACTGTCCTGCCCATACACTCTGCTCTCCACAGGTGTCAAGAAAGTGCAAGTGTGCATGCAGGTCCTTGTGTATGAGAGAGAAAAAGAGCATAGAATTGTTATTTAATCCTGTGTTTTATGCAGTGATGTTGTCATGGACCCTTACAAGAGTAAATAAATAGTCTTCCTGTTTCCCCTGCTCCGGTACCAGTGCTTGTATCTTCTGTCTCATCCAAGGGTCCCAGTGCAATAGCTGACACATAATAGCACATCACTGCTGCTCATCCATGCATGCATGCATGTATATGTATTTGCACATTATCATCACATTGACTGGTTGGAGCCAGCTTTTGGTCATATAGTCTTCAAACATTTTAAGTCCCTTGTTGCCATTGTGTTTTGTACATTGTATTATATCCCACAGGGATATCACTGGAATATCAGCAATATCACTTTGTGATATGCTTTTAATCTCCCAGAACACATATTTGTGACCTCATCTGTGTTTATCACTCTTTTCCTACCCAATTGCGATCCTAGTACAAAGACATTATTTCAAAGAGAATGATGCACATGCATATTTGCTTTTCCTCTTGCAAGAGACTGGTAAAAGCCATAGTAGTTGTATTAAGCCTTTCCATAGCACCATAGCACATATGTACAAGAGACAGCATTTCTAATGATGCAGACTCTAGCTTTTTTGTTGGTTTTCCTGAGGAAAAGAGACCAGATCATTGTGAGTGGGTTGAGTGTCTATCAGACCTCCCCTAAAAATTCCTGAATGCATTGACCATCTTCAATCAAACTGAAATTGAGGTTTTGGGCGTATTAGGGTCCTACAGTTTTTATGCACATATGTCCTGAATAAAACAGCGAGACACAAGTTAGTACTCCCACGAAAGACTGCTTGAAATGTGAACGCATCTATATCATTAGATGCCAGAGAATAGGCTCAGGGAAGACTGGGAGAAGGAGACAGTGCTAGGAATACAGAAACATGATGAAATGTCCATCTATGCATAAAATTCTGCTATGATTTGCACCTTAGCAAATACAGGTAAATCTGAACCTGAGGCTCAAAGGCACACAAACAGAGTCTGTATGAGTTTCACTGGCAATGGAACTATGCAGAGTTTTTCTTCTGCCATCCATCCATCCATCCATCCATCCATCCATCCAGCCAGCCAGCCAGCCAGCCAGCCAGCTAGCCAGCCAGACACATGGTTATACTTTGGAAAATCATAGCCATTTTGCAGGTTTTCTATACTGTAACACGCTGTAATTCTGCCTTCAACTTTCCTTTTGCATAACATTGGCTTATGGACTACCTTTACAGATGAACTATTCGGAGTTCCAGGAAAAAAACAAACTGCAGAAGCAGCAGGTTAGCAGACAGGTATTGGTATCAAGTCCTCACAATGCATTATTTTTTTATTTTAATACTGTCATTTTGGATTTGATTTGAAGGACTTTTTTGCCTTCAGATCTGAGTGTATGTGAGACAACTTCAGGTAGAAAATGGTGCATGCATCTTGTGGCAGACCCCTGTGCAGGCACAAATGTTGCCTCCCATTGAGGGTTGAGCTTGAAGGTGTGGAGCAGAGCAGGCTGCTCCTTACGCACAGACAGGAGGGATGGGGAGCTGGGGACCTGCAAACTGGAAAGTGAGAGAAAAAATGAACGCTACAGAAGAGTCCTAGAGCCCTCCAGGACCCGGAATCTTTTTGATCCTTGAATCAAACCTCCTCTCCAGTGTCTGCATTTATGTTCTATCTCTGTATCAAATGAAAACAGAAAAAGTGATGGCACTGAAGTTAAATAAGCCACTTTTTTACAGCTAGGACCAATAAATCTGTTTAGAGATGCATTACTACTTTTCTTGAGGGATAATTTAGACTATGTATCAAAAGGAAAATCAATAGTTTTTTCAATTACAAATAATTGCCTGTTTGACTCCTTTCCACTTTTTCTTTTTTATTTATTTTGTCTTCAAAATATTTCTACTGAGAGTGTCTTCTGTCTCAAGTCTAAACCAGTAACACTTTCGACACAGAAGCAGAAAAAGCATCCCAGGAAGCCTTACCAGTCACGGTTTCAAAGGCTGTTCACATTGTGCAGAAAGTAGCCAGCAATTCAGGAGATGGCATGAGCTTGTGTTCACTGCACTACGGCATGTAGAGGGCGAAACCCACGTGCTGTAAAACTGAATATAAACGCTGTCGGGACATCAGGGAGATGTAGCCAGCTCCCCAGCACCGGGCTCCTTGCTAGCTGGGAAAGCTTTAATTTGGGTCAGGTAGGGCTTCTTGAAGAGATGTTATTTAGTTTTCCAGGCAAAAACTTCTAGGCCATCTGAGACAAAGAAAAATTAGAGGTAGAAAAATAAAAGACAATTTGAATAAAATCACGTGTTCTTAACTTCTTCTCAATAGGTACCTATGAGAAACAAGGTTTTGCTTATTCATTATTTTTAAGCTGGTAAAATTGGCGTTCTCTTTCCATTTTGTTAATGAAACAGCAACAAACCCTGAAGTTTAGGGAAGGAACAGTAACCAAAGAAACAAGTAATTTCTTACAAAAAGGTCATGTTTTAAAGAAATATTCCACAAAGTTAAAGGTGGAAGTAGCCGAAAACCTGAGGGAACCTGCGTGGTGTCCTGTCTTTCTTAGTCTCTCGTGTTTTTGTGAATCTTATCTTCATATATTTAGCTTTGGAATATCAGTAGTTCTCTACCTTTTTTTAGATTTTAGGCCTGATGTAACTTGAAGTGGTTTATTATCAGTGTCATTAAAGTAGCGTGACTTTGTGCGTGGGTGTTCTCAAGGTTACGCCTTTCTGCAATCCAAATCTGTAGTTGTATTTGGGGTAATTATATCCAAGCCAGCTTTTAAATGAGTTAGCTGAGCTACTGACAGGAGCATAGCAGGTGCTCAGCTTGGACTATGCCAGAGTATTTAGCCAGGATGCTGGGTAAGCTGGGGCTCTAACTCCATCAGGCTGCACAGCTATTATGGCTAGGCTGGATATGTCAATACGAACGGCAACCACGTTTGGGTTACAGAGTAAATGCATTATAAGGTTCGTTAATAACATTCTTACGTTATTTGCAGTGTAAGCATAGTCAAAACTGTTAAAAGTGCCCAAGCCGGTTTGGAACTGGTTTCACATATTCACTATTCACTTCATTGAAGCTCAAAGACAAGCTCATCTGTGAACGGTACAGGTTTGCCCTTCTGAAATGCCACAGGATTTCTGTCAGAGATTTTGTGAGCGGGGAACATGACCAACCCCATTTCCTAGGGGAAGCTTTCTATTTGTGTGTTTCATTTGTGAAAACACATGAGCTTCTTGAGCCTTGGACTCACAGGCACTTTGCGTAGCTCCTGTCTGCCAGTGAGTTTGCCGATGTGTAATTGCATTCATCTCGTGGTAAAGGCTCAGTTCTCCAAGGGGAAAAAAGAAGCGAATTTTTAAGCCTTAGCATCTTGCATTTCCTGACTGTCCCTTTAAGCTTGTATTTAGTTCTAATGAAGGATAAATAGTTGGCAGAGGCGCATTCCTCTCACTTTCATGGGGAAAGGCGGGTGGGAGTGGGGAGCTAAGGAAGTCTTAATGAAAATGCACACGGTTTGAGAAGAAGACATTTCTTTGAACATTTTTGTTCCTTCTTCACTCCCTGAAAAGTATTTGAAGTGATAACAGGGAGACCACTAAAAGTGGATGGTGAATAGGAGGCAGAAGTTGTTACATGCTAAAAAGGGCGTTTCATAATAGAGAACTACTGAGGGCCCTAGATTCTCTCGAATGTGCACATTAATAACACCTTAAACAAGTGCCAAACTAAAACTGCTGAAAAAGGATGGAAAAAAATCCATTCATCTTCTATTAAGATAGGGTTAAATTCTGCTCTTGAAAAATAAATCATAGTGTATGTAAACTTTCTTACAAACAAACAGGAGGCAAATCTGCCCATTCAAAACTAGATATATTTTTATCATAAAGTAACAGTAACTTCTTCTAGTGGTTTTTTTCCATAAAAATAAAAAATGTAACTAACAGCAGAGATTGTTATAGTGCCAGTTCTGCAAAGCATTTAAGAATGTGCTGAAGTGCTTCCCTATGCAACAAAGCCCATAGCACATGCTTTATCTTAAACATGTGCCCAACTCCCATTGAAAGCATCAATGTTTAAACATGTGTCTAAATGCTTTGCTGTACCAGAGCTCTGGGCACAATTCGTTGTCCTTTGAAGCCAATGGGAATCTTTCCAGTCCTTTCAATAGGTATCTCATCAAGCAATAAATCTCAAATGTTAAACAATCAAACTGGAGAATAAGAAGAAATCTGTTAAAGGTAGTCACTGACTATATTCAAATAACAAATAAATATTAAAAAGCAGGATGTGGTCACAGCTATTCCAAAAGCAGACACAAAGAGAGATGAGATTCACTCAATAAATTCTTTGTTCAGTTATGCATTCAATGTGTTCATTCTGCTAAGTTATAAACCTGTATTTACATAATTTTTTGATGTTTCAGTTCACTATGGCCTTGATTCAGCAAACTACTTAAACAGGTGTTTTGCTTTCTACATCTCTGAGTCCAAAAGTCAAAGTGGATCCACACATACTTGTGGCCTATCAATAAACTGGAGCCTAAAAGATGGCTTCACCACATGTCAGATCACATAAACCTTCTTCCAAAAAGAAACTACTATCCAGAGAAGGAGTGAATATATATTAATTTTACAGCCTGTATCTTCTCACAGTCTGACATTACAAGAAATATTTTATACAAAGGAAAAGTGATAAAAATCAGACAAAAAGCAAGCAACTAAACCAGAACATTGTACTCATTTGGCTATAGTTACTGTAATTTTTTAGGCTGAAAACAGTTTAAGACATGGTAACAAAGCTAGTTTGCTCATTGTAGATTTCTTGGAAATGATAAAGCCATGCCATCAAAGGCAACAGACCAGTTAGAGAGTTCCAAACTATTGTTCTGGATGGCAGCAAATATAATACAGATGAAGATCAGATTGAAACAAATTTTGCAAACTGGATGAAACAAAAACTTAAGGTTTGCAGATTTGATACACACTTCTCAACCGCAATGTGCTTTTTTATTGTAATATAGAAAGTGCTAATATGGCAGAAAATTTGTATCTTTGTGTTATAGTAATGCCTTTCCTGTCATATTACTTAACATCTATATCACATTAGAAACCTACACGGTACCTTTATAAAATAAATTGACACGTTACATTAGCCTTCAATATGACAATTTTACATTCTTGACAGAGAAGGCATGACAACGACCCACTTAACTACTGTAAGGCTGAAACAAAGAGAAGCATGCTGATGTCTATTTTGTGAAGCTTCAGCCCTCACTATTGCATCACCATTGGCACTCGGGCTGGGTAACCTCAGCACTGTTTTCCTCCCTTCTGCTGACACCCTTCCTTCTTCCATCTTCCTGACAAAGAAGGGACACAAATTGCCCAGGTGGCCTGGTCATGGTGGCAGGACAACCCTCTCAGTGCACACTTTGGGATAAGCACAGCAAAACTGACTCATGACATCGGGACAGCTCCAGGCTTCTCCTGGCCACTCAACGACTAACTGGCACCCTCAACTTACATAGGATACTGATTGCACATTGTAAGCAAATTCTAGTTAAAATCTGAAGGACAATGAGTCATTCTTTGTGCATCAGAAGCATTTTCTACCTTCTAAGCCAGTAACAAAGCCAGAGCAAGTGATTCTGGAAATGTTCCCTCCCACGTACCAGGCTTGAGCCCAGAACACTTCCCCTTAACATTTTGAGGCATTTCTCTATTGCATCCTCTAGCTGTAAGATTTACTGAGTGTACCCAGGAAAGGAATTGCCTTACATGAGGGGTAAGGCTTTGGGAACCTCACTGTGTCTGTTGTGTTTGTGGTGCTGTTGCCATGAGGTTGGCCAAGCTAGTGCATTGCTTCAGTGCTGGACGGTGCTTCAGCTTCTTTTGTCTGTAAAATGGGGGTGGAGACATGTAATGCACAGAGAGCTGATGATGCCTGAAGTACTACAAAAATCAAGTGCAACATAAAGACCAAGTCATTTTATAATTGTTTTCTGACTAAAACTGAATTAGAGTCTCAGTGACAGAGCATTAAAGGATACATTCACATAGATTATAATGTGCCATGCTAACATAGTCAGATGCTGGTAAAAGCAAACTGATATTCCTAATCAGTCAACTTTATTAACCTCATATAAGAGAACACAGTAAGTAGATATTACTTTTCCTTTGTATTTTGTTAGCAACCTGCTATTGCCGTCATAACATATTACGAGTAAAATTGCACTGCAGATAAAACATCTGTTTTGAATAAGCAGGTGTATGGCAATTTCAGAACCAAACCCCAAATCCTAATTAAAGGTTGCTATTCCCATTTAACAAAAAAGTGTTACTGAAAGTTAACCACAGTATAACAGTATCATATGGATGCACACGCTCCTCTGAAGCTCAAGGGCAGCCTGGGCTGCAGTGACCACGAAATGGTGAAGTTCAAGATGCTTAGGGCACCGAGGAGGGCACACAGCAAGCTCACTACCCTGGACTTCAGGAGGGCAGACTTTGGCCTCTTCAGGGATCTGCTTGGTAGAGTGCCATGGGACAAAGCCCTGGAGGGAAGAGGAGCCCAGGAAAGCCAGGTAATATTCAAGGATCACCTCCTCCAAGCTCAGGAGCGATGCATCCCAACTAAGAGGAAGTCAGGCAAAAATGCCAGGAGACCTGCATGGATGAACAAGGAGCTCCTGGACAAACTCAAAGACAAAAAGGAAGCCTACAGAGGGTGGAAGCAAGGACAGGTAGCCTGGGAGGAATACAGAGAAATTGTCTGAGTAGCCAGGGATCAGGTTAGGAAAGCTAAAGCCCTGATAGAATTAAATCTGGCCAGGGACATCAAGGGCAACAAGAAAAGATTCTATAGGTACGTCGAGGATAAAAGGAAGACGAGGAAAAATATGGGCCCTCTCCAGAATGAAACAGGACACCTGGTTACCTGGGACATGGAGAAGACAGAGGTACTCAATGACTTTTTTGCCTTGGTCTTCACCGGCAAGTGCCCGAGCCTCACCACCCAAGTCACAGAAGGCAAAGGTGGGGACTTGGAGAATGAAGAGCCGCCCACTGTGGGAGAAGATCAGGTTCAAGACCATCTAAGGCACCTGAAGGTGCACGAGTCCATGGGACCCGATGAGATCCATCCCCGGCTCCTGAAGGAACTGGTGGATGAAGTTGCTAAGCCACTATCCATCGTATTTGAGAAGTCATGGCAGTCTGGAGAAGTTCCCACTGACTGGAAAAGGGGAAACATAACTCCTATTTTTGAAAAGGGAAACAAGGAAGACTTGGGGAACTACAGGCCAGTCAGTCTCACCCCTGTGCCTGGGGAGATGATGGAGCAGATCCTCCTGGAAGCTATGCTAAGGCACATGGAGGACAGGGAGGTGATTCGAGACAGCCAGCATGGCTTCACCAAGGGCAAGTCCTGCCTGACTAACCTAGTGGCCTTCTGTGATGGAGTGACTACATCAGTGGACACGGGAAGGGCTATAGATGTCGTCTATCTGGACCTCTGTAAGGCCTTTGACATGGTCCCCCACAACATCCTTCTCTCTAAACTGGAGAGGTATGGATTTGATGGGTGGACTGTCTGGTGGGTGAGGAATTGGTTAAATGATCACATCCAGAGGGCAGTGGTCAATGGCTGAATATCCAGATGGAGATTGGTGACAAGTGGCGTCCCACAGGGCTCCGTATTGGGACCGGTCCTGTTTAATATCTTCATCAATGACATAGACAGTGGGATCGAGTGCACCCTCAGCAAGTCTGCAGATGACACCAAGCTGAGTGGTGCAGTCAACACGCCAGAGGGACGGGTTGCCATCCAGAGGGACCTGGACAAGCTGGAGAAGTGGGCCCATGTGACCCTCATGAGGTTTAACAAGGCCAAGTGCAAGGTCCTGCACCTGGGTCAGGGCAACCCCTGGTATCAATCCAGGCTGGGGGATGAAGGGATTGAGAGCAGCCCTGCCAAGAAGGACTTGGGGGTACTGGTGGATGAAAAGCTGGACAGGAGCCAGCAATGTGCGCTCGCAGCCCAGAAGGCCAATCATATCCTGGGCTGCATCCAAAGAAGGGTGGCCAGCAGGTGGAGGGAGGTGATTCCGCCCCTCTACTCTGCTCTGGGGAGACCCCACCTGGAGTACTGCGTCCAGCTCTGGAGCCCTCAGCACAAGAAAGACACGGACCTGTTGGAGCGGGTCCAGAAGAGGGCCACGAAAATGATCGGGGGATGGAACACCTCTCCTGTGAAGAAAGGCTGAGAGAGTTGGGGTTGTTCAGCCTAGAGAAGAGAAGGCTTTGGGGAGACTTTATTGCAGCCTGTCAGTACTTAAAGGGGGCTTCTAAAAAAGGTGGGGACAAACTTTTTAGCAGGGCCTGTTGTGACAGGACAAGGGGGAATGGCTTGAAACTAAAGGGGGAGTAGAGTTAGACTAGATATAAGGAAGAAATTTTTTATGCTGCGGGTGGTGAAACACTGGCACAGGTTGCCCAGAGAGGTGGTGGATGCCCCATCCCTGGAAACATTGAAGGTCAGGTTGGACGGGTCTCTGAGCAACCTGATCTAGTTGAAGATGTCCCTTCCCACGGCAGGGGGGTTGGACTAGATGACCTTTAGAGGTCCCTTCCAACCCAAACTATTCTATGATTCTATGATTCTATGATTATCAGGAGTCACAAGTACATCCACAGCTTGCACAAGTCCTCCACTGGATTTGCTTTTTCTATTTCTTAATGATGGATTTTAACATGGTAAATATCACCACATTTTAAACTATTAGAAAAAGGGTGTTGGACACTTTTTGTATCTGGAAAACTGATATTTGTAAGCCAAATGCTGACCATTTCATTACTACTAGCGACATTTGCCATTTACACCGTGTTAACTCTTTCTTGAATTAATGAATCTTTCTGTTGATCCTAGCTTTATTAACAGCTGTTCTAAGATCAATGGAGGATTCTGCTGCTGCTATAAAACATTTGATTTCTCTTGTCCAACTTGACAGGTGGAGAGTGCTCTGCTCTGTTTGGACCTCTTAGTAATTAAATCTATTTCAGAAGAGTTACAGGCTGGTTTAGAACCATGATTAATAATGCTGTTTCTTAAAAAGTAATTAGAGGAACTAGGAATTCAGACAAGTCAAATACTTTCCTCTGAGTGTCATTTGGATCTAGAAGGTTAAGAAAATACAGACCACAACCTGAAAAGCATAGATCATAGAGCAGGAGTCTTTTAGTGTTCTTGAAGGAGAGGGAAACTTAAGGAGAGCTGCACTGAGGTGGTCTTCCATCAACCCTCTAGATCAACTTCACTGCAAAGTCTGTGAGACCTTGGCAATAAAGCTGTTGGAACAGAGGACTGAAGAGACCACGAAGGTATTTAAATCTGGTGTTATGATAGACATTAAGTCCAGAAGTTATAAATTACCCTTCCCCTTCTCCTTCTATAACAACCTGAGACATTTTGTACAGAGGGCCCAGATGAACAAAAACTACAATGTGCTACTAGAAAAGAGGAAAACCTGATCTGAAGATCTGAACCTATCTCAGGTACTTTAAGAGGAAAACAAAATGAAATAAATATAAAGAGGAGAAGGAACACTTTGAATCAGTGCCTAGAAAAAGCTACTCCTCAGCCCTTAAAAATGATGCAATGGAAGACTTACATTGTGTAATTAAATGTAACTGTGATACAAGTACCTCATGCATCCCAAAAGCACTTCTGTCCTCTCCTACAGTTCATCAAGCTTCACCTTCGAACTCAGTCGTTCTTCCCCGCCCCCCACGCACACATTTGGAGTACTGGTTTAAAATTTTGTTTCTTTCATGGTTAATGCTAATTCTTGTTTGCAGATTAAATCTACTAATGAGCACCTTATACTCCTTAACATGACTTCTTGTATGTTTAAATGAATACAAGAAACCAAATCAAGTTCTTTCAATCTTCTGTTATAATCTTCCTACTCTCAGCTGTTCTAGCAGCCAGTGGGAGAAACATCCTTAAAAGAGTAGGGTATTTATGAGTAGGATTTAAAGGCACAGTGCCCCACTGATAAATGCATTTTAGCAAATTCCAGTAGATATGATATTAAGCTTATTGCTTAAGAGCTTCTACAGCTGTCTTGCTTGGAGTAAATTTGCCTTTACATGTATGCAACATGAAGACATACCATTCTAATCCTTGTTTAATACAAAGCGTTAGAGTGTGATTCTTGTTGTGCTCAGTGCTGTAAAAATGCAGAAGCCAAATCTGGTCTTTCTTTAAACTTCTCACAAACTATCATTATTTCTTTAAAAGTTAAGCATCACTTTTTTGCATGAATGAACCAAAACCATGTATATTCAATGTACTGGGAATTATAGCTTGAAATGTCAGGACTAATGGAATAAGGAAAAAGGATAAATGTTCCTGTTAACTACTTTACCATGTGCAAGTGAACAAAGTAGAATGGAAATTACTTATCCAAAATGATGTAGGGTGTGCCAGATTTTATGGCAAGACATAAGACTCATGGCTATTATAATGTTATTCTATTTTTATTGTGCTGGATCACAAGCAAATGAAGGGAATGGAATATTTTGTTGGAGCTTTACTTATAGGTGATCCAGTCCAAAATACAATGTACGTTTTAATTTATTTTCTTTTTTTTTTTTTTTAATTTGTCATTTGACTGGCTTTAGAAAAAGTACTCTTCAAGACCAAAAAGTGGTTGCAATACTCAGTGTTACCAAAGAGTGAGCTGAGCTACATACTCTGTGAGATTTTTCAGAAAACAGCATGATAGGCTTAATGGCTTGCTGTTTTTTGAGCCTCTGGGGAGCATCTGGCTCACATTTGTAAGCTTTTCTTCATGTTCATGAAGGTGAGAAACCTACAGTCCAGAGACGAAAGCTGAGATTCATTTGCTCCCAGCATGGGCCCTTTCTGGAGCACACCCCCAAGGAGGTACCCAGGTGCCCAGGGCACTCCACAGGCACCTGTGTGGGAGGTAGAGCCGGCAGCTCCCAAGTCCAGCTCCAGAGGAGTTGGGCTGAGCACTGCACAGTTCAGAGTGCAACTTGTATACAACAAAATGGGCACACAGCCCCCTTGGAAGATGAGATGCATGTTGGGCATTTGCCAATGCCTTGTCTGCGGGCTGAGTGGGCACTTTCCCCCTCCAGTGTTTGGGAACCTGCCTCGCAAGCAAAGCCTGATGCCTACACCGTCTCCCTGCTTATTCAGAGCAGGGCTGCTCCTGCTCCTGTGCTAGCATCCCCAGGCTAGCTGCCCTTTTGTTAAAAAAGAGCTTACTGAAATGGGGTTCAACTCCTTCAAAATGCCCTGGGTAACCTATTTGACATAGGTAGGACATACTGCAGGTGAGCTGGCTCTCATTCATGAAATTGCATTAGTGTGATAATTCAACAGACATTTTGAATTTTTTCCTCAACATTCCTTGAATACCATGAATTCAAAACACTTGATCCAAACTTCAGTGTTCATGAATTCAGGTTCTGCTAATGGAAATCTGAAAGAATAATTGGGAATACAGGCCATTGTATACGCCAACCTAGCTAGACACATTCATTCTCCTTTTCCTACAAAGAAGCTGCCCTGTCAGTAGCAAGAATATATATATCTCTGTGTTTATATATATATATAAAAAATATATATGCTTATAATATATACACTCTTTTAGGTAAACATGGTCCCAGCAGTGGAATTTGCAAACTTTTGTGAGTCCCTGGGAATTAAATATGGAGAAGGCTTTGCCAGCCCACGACTTCCAGAAATTTTACCATTCACTTTTGGGTTCAAAGCAGTCAACACTGCAAAAGCAGGAGGATGCAGAGGTGAGTTCATCTGTTCGCAGCCACTGAAGAGAAATTAGCTAAATTTTTTCAGGGTGAATTTTCAGTCATACTGAATTTTGTCCTACAGTCTCTTTGTATTTCTATCATAATCTAGCACCACTAAAAATCTCAGCTATGCTGAAGACTGCTATTGTTGTAATACACAAACAGTATGGGTTATTTTAATGGACATATTGCCTTAAACTGAGTTTTCACCATCTGTTCTGCCCCTAATTTTGAATGCAAAAAGAACATATTTCACAATTACATCTGTAAGTAATGATATAAGTAATTGAAATGCATGTATATGTTCACACAATGCAGCAGACAGCTGGGATATTTTTTCTTTCAGGCACAAATCAAGGGAAGAAATCTACTAACTCCTCAAATAGTACTTCCCCCCTTCCCTTCTTGTTCCCCCATCTAGTGAAGCCATTTCATTGCGGGCATAGTCTTTCCAATAAGCTAATTTTGCAATACCTAGGAGTTTAAAGCTTGCCTAGTGAAGTAACGCGCAAACTCATTTTTACAATGCTTCCCCTGTCTTCATCCAAATCCCCCCTGGCTTGAATGACAGTTTGGCAGATGCAAGGCTTTAGATCAATCAGTTTCAATAGATGTTCAGGAGGAGACAGGTCAGGCTGTGTGGGCCAGTCTGTCTATGCTTCTAGCTCTGCTTTCACGCCTTCCCTTTTGCACAAGCTTTTGCAAAAGTACCCTTCTGCAAGTGAATCTTGGACTGACTGGGATGCAAGCTGCATGGCCAGAGAGTGGGGCTCACTACAACAGAAGCGGAGCACTAACTTATGTGAATATGATAACCACAGCTATGCGGAAGGCTGCTATGAGGAGACCATTTTGGCTCCTACTGCAAATGCCCGTTTTCAGAGAAAGACCTTTGGCTGGAGTGTCATTCTTCCGCAGGTGCTTGCAGGGTCACGAGATGTGAATTTCATCACTCAGGTCATACTGTTCACTACAGCTAAATATTGACCAAATTCCTTGACGCTTTGCAAAGAGATCTATTAAATGAGAATTTGAGAAGTGTAGAAAAAAATTACTTCTTGAAGGTGCTATTTAGATAAATGCCAATTTTACATACTTTGTTCAAAGGAAATCACAAAACCTGTAAAACTTGAATGGGTTTTGCAGCGTACTGGTGTCCCTCATATGTGTCATATGCATTTAGTATACCTGTATATACCTGCTGACACTTGCTTGTCACCTCCTCTAGCAAACTGAACTGAGATACCAAAAGAACTCACACTAGCAGAAAGAAGAAGAGGAGGTTACTGTAAATTCCTAGAACAAAATTTTAACAGGGAGTTTATTCGCATTGTTTAGTGCAAATTGCTAAGAGGGATTAGAGAGGCTTTTATTTTCTGTATTATCACTGCCTTTTTATACTGCTGCACATTTACTACAGCTAGTAAATGAAATCTATGCAATCTATGAAATAGATAACAACAGTGGATTTGCATGGGCCTTATATTGTTGTTTGATAGTACTGTCTATAATTGTGCTCTTCGGACCATACTGCATTTCTTACTTTTTAACTGATAACATCTTTTTTATTGTAAAGAGGTGATAGCCAGAAACAATGAAATGCTGATTTATGACAGCTGTCCCTAAAAGCTTACAGAGCTGAGAATGATGGAGGAAAATTATCAGTGAATATTTAGGTAAGGTGAGTGGAGTCATGCATTAGGAAAATTGGAACTGTATTGGAGATACTAGACATTCAGATTTTCTTATAGTATCTTTTGAAATTTATTTCATTTTAGCAACTGGCTCTTTTCTCCATGGGGGTTGGGCGATTATGTATGTAACCACGTATAAGATGTAGTCAGACAATAACTGTCTGGTTATTGCTATGCCAAGGAAGGAAGAAATGCTGGGGCTGGCCTCTGATATGGGTCGCTTTCAGTGCTGCAGTCCAGTCAGTCCAAAGGCAATGAAAAGAATGTACCTACACCATGCTCTCTGTCCCTCCATCGGTTTCATAGGATTGAAATATGCCTCTAGATTAATATTTGACTGCAGGGTTGGGGCATGTACCATCACGAGAGAAGGGAACTTCCCCTGAACTGAAGTGAGGGCCGTAGGTTGCTGTAGAAAGTGATATTTTTAAAATGATTGAACAGAAGAACTTGCATGGCAAGAAACTCCAGATTATAAGTGGATCAGTCACGGTGTAAAGAAGTTTTTTAAACTAGTGCTACAAAGAGAAAAGAAGAAACTGTTTTTTTAAGACCTGAAAACAAGATCTTAAACACCTGAAACCCATAAAATTATTAAGGCTGGAATGAAAAACCTAACTGAAGCCATGAGTGCCAAGGGGTTGCCTCCTACTTGTAACACTAGATGGTATTTCTGTGCAGGGCACTTACGTTAACAAACAAAATCCATAGCTCTTAGTTTCTAAACTATGAAGACAGTCTGTTTCAAAGAGCTGATGTATTAGTTTTCCTGGGGGAGGAGAGCAGTTGTACTCCTCACAGAACCTTTCTGGCTTATTTCTTGTAACTTTTCTGATGGGTGTATATGAATGGACTTTCAAAGCAAATCTTTTCAGAAGCAAGTGGTAAAATGAGGGCTTCCTTTGGGAAGGAGAGGGAGTGAAAAAATAGAAGCCAAATAAACGAATAAGAAAGTAAAATAGAAAAAGCCAATAGAAAAAAAAGGAAAGGAAAAATAAATACAGCAGAAAACTGCCAAATAACGAGGGTGTGGTATGTAAGATTCTCTGCCATACACAACTTTACTGCTGGTTTGGGACGCAGAATCAAGGCTATAAGAATCAAACACAATTGCATTAGCTTGCTAATTAAACAGCCACTGCAAGCACCTAATATGAACAAGTGCAAAAATTAAGCACGACAATGGGAGGAAAACAACCTCTTAAAATAGAAGGGTATCGTAATAGGAATTGGCTATCTGAACGCTTTCAGCCTCCTAGAGAGAGGGGGAGACTCCAAGCTCAGGTCATTAAACAAACTATGTCCTGAGCCCACTTACTAAAATGGACCATATAAAACTTCAGGATTCAAAGATTTCTGATGTTGACATGGAAATGCAACTTTGATCTGAAATTGTGGTTCAGACCCTTGTTCAGTGAAATCTTCATTCCCTAGCTTTATCAGAGACTTTGATGTCTTTTAATATTCTTAAGCACATAACCTCTAAACAGAGAGATATGGAGGAGGAGGAGGAGGAGGAGGAGATTTTGTTTAAAAAATAGAGAACTGGGAATATAAAAGAATAAACCCCAGATATTTCTTTTAGTATTAATTATCTATAGAATGAAACCTCTATGGCAAATGTGCCAGCCAACTCTCTCATCATGTTTCAAGACTTCAATCAGTGGATGACTCACAGTTAGTGAAAGAAAAATTGTTCCAGCTACACAAGGAGACCATAAATATTATGTTTCACTTGGTATCATAATTAACTGCATGCTTCAGATATTTCTTTCATGTCTGCTTTCACAATAGGTAATATAATTTACCGTTAATAGGATTAAAATGTCTTTAAAAAAGTAAATACTTCATTGGTTTAAGAATGTTTTCTGTTTGTTTTGTGCAGATACATATTTGGCTACAGGCACAGTATTTATACCTCAGTGCAGAACATAATGAAGAAAATTAAGATAGTATGTATAGTCCAGAAGCAAATGTATTTTTCTCTCTTGCTTGACATAATAATAAAAAATTCCTTTCTGTGAATTCCTGAAAATGAATCCTAAAGTCCCAAATCGTGTACATTTTTTAAACATTTCATGCTAAGGAAAAAATCGCAAAATATTGCAGTGTCAAGACACAAATACTTGTGCTGGGGACTTGACTTAACAATAGTAATGCCGAAACTCCCAAATTTGGAAGCACCCTTTTGGTATAGCTTTCTGAATTGAGAGTCAAAAAGGAAAAACACCACCAACTCTTCAAGGAAAAGGAATTCTGTCATATGGAATATCAGCTACTTCCCATTCTAACATCTAAATACACACCCATCCAGAAAACTGAACTGGAAAAATGCAGGTAGGTAAAACAAAGAAAAGCAATGGAAGGGTGAAAACAGTGTTACAATTATAATGAGCAGCAATAAGCTTTAGATTTCAAAACTCAGCTAATAAGCACATGAACGTCCATCACTGAATTCTTGTTGAGTTCCTGTTCAAAAATATTTTTCTAGTATATTTATGATTTTTTGGTTTGTTTTATCCTTTCATTTTGCCAGATTTTTTACCAGATTTTATGTTGGTTGTTTCAAGTGGAATTTCTCTGACTGATACCAGGGTAAGCAAAAGGAAAAATATGTCTTAAATACCAGTATCCTATGTAATGTATAGTCTTCTTTATAGGTAAAGGGAGTTTTTATTACATAGGTGGCATCATTACATCTGTTTGTTGGTTGGTATAGATATCTGCTTGGAAGAGATTTGGTCTCCCTGTTCACTGCAGCAAACAGAATTTGGCATAAACATTTGGATGTACTCACTTAACTGCTGATCCATCTATTGAAGTTTCATTAGGGAGCCATGTGCATTTGCAAAGGATGAATGGTTTCATTAGCACTGAGACTAATAAACTTATAAAAGTTAATAATGTGAATATGTTTGATTTGGAATTATGCACATAGACATTAAGAATCACAAAAAGGCAGGCTTAATAATGCCCAGTTTTTTCTAGACTTACACAGCTGGGGTATTTTTCACTTTTCTAAGACCTTTTAACAAGAAACACACATTGATTTCTTTCACATGTGGTCCTATGATATTATCAACAGGTTCTAGTATTACACTAGGACTTTGATCTAAAAGCACAAATTTTACCCCCTCTAAATATTATTTCCCACATGGTTTGATGTAGGTTTTTGGATTCCTAATTCTGGCGATTTTTGTCATTAATAGATCAAGATAAGTACATCAAAATTGTGTTATAGTCGAAGCACATCCATTTTGAAGTGTCTTTAAAGGCATGGAGGTCATAGGTAGTCTTTACATAGTCCTTTCCTCGAAGACTCCCAGAAAACTTTCTACAATAAGATAACCTCCGTGTTCAAAACCTACAACATAGCACAACATGGCTCTTGCATCAGTCCCTGGACAAGTTTGGTTGTTAGCGACTAAGTCATGTAGCATACTTTGATGCCATTTTTCTTCATCATCATCAGAAAAAGGAAATGTGTTTAGTTTTCCTCTCTCCCCAGCTTGCTTTTCTGATGCCAGTGTTACCTGATCACCTCACCCCACTCCACTGTCTGCGTTCTGATTTCCATCTCTGAATATTCATGATGAGGTCTGAATAATCAGCTCTCACCCTAGGAGCCTGACTCAGCAGCTGATCCCTAATGGTTATCTCCTAAACTTCTAGACATATACCATTCTGTTTCTTTTAAATGTGGAAAATTAATTCAGAGTTATTGAAGTTACTCGATTACAGGGTGAAAATAATGAAATATGGTGCAGAAAGCTCCACATTAGGGCTGCAGCTGGTGGCGGCGCAACAGTTTCAGTGCAGGATGATGCTAAGATGGCTATAGGGTTTCTAGGACCTCAGTTCGCTGCTGAATTTAGTTCACAGATCCCTGAGCCATCTCTGAGTAGAACGTGAAGACTCTAAATCTTTCATCTGTCTCCAAAAAGTTTCAGCAGAGCCAGACACGAGAAGGACCCTTACCGGCCTGGCCAGCATGTCTTACCTCACATCTACAACACTATGACTGCGTAAGTCAGTCTCGCTGCCTACACATCTTCCCTCTCCTTGGGGAGACTATCAGTAATTGCACCATTTCTGATAGGGATATCTGTCCCCTCTTATTGGGACCTGGAGTGAGATCACATCAGGTTGTACCACAGAAGGCACTGAGTGGTTTGGGGAGGAACAAATGACAGGCACAGGCATCTAACGGGCTCTGAATTGAAGATGTATAGTTAAAGACTCTCTGTATTGCCAATAACTTGAGTCACCATCTATTTCCTTTCATCACTTTCTTTCTATTAGAGAAAGAACTCATCTATGACAAATCTATCAGTGGCTCCATTCTTAGACTTAACTAATAGCAGGGCTGCAGCTGCAGGAATTATAAATACATCTGGTTTTGTGCAGCCTCGTACAACACTGTATCTATTATGATGATCTGACATACATCCTAACATCTCCTTCAGGTGCTGGCACATCATTTACAATAATCTCAGGTAACTGATGTTGTGACACCTCTCCTGCATGTGTGCTAGGTTCCTGTTAAATGACCATAAAGTGAGCTACTAAAGGGAAACATCATCGGAAAAGAGCAAGACCAAATTCAGACCTTCTGTAAGTGGGTGCAACTCCACAGAAATGACATATTGCAGCTTGCAGGACAAGATGGGGATTTGACCTGCAGTGGTATGTGTTCTTTTTGTATAATTTTTCCCAGCTAGAGGAAAACCAATACTCCCACCCCGCTGTAATTAATAGAAAGTATGTTGGGTTGAATGGCTGTCGCCTAAATTATCCTCCCAGCTCTGCCTTATTTGCCACCAAGAAGCAGTAGTGATGTAGGGCATTGTGTGAAACAAGACATAAAGTGAGAAATTTTGGGATCCATTCAGAAATCAAGCCAAAAAATTACTGAACTAAAGTTTTGTTTGAACTGAACAGAATGTGAAATGTTTCCCTAAAATTAACAAGAAGAAAAAATATCGTTGCATTCACTCATTGACTTGACCTACAGCTAGAGGCTTTATTTCAGATATGAAAGGCCTAATCTAGCTTAAACTGGAAAAGGAATTAGGGTGGTTTCCTTTTTCCAAAAGGTCTTGAAAGTTGAAAGATATATGAAAAGTCTGAGGACCAGCAGATCCAAGATAAATTCCCTCCTCTGCCTGAGGGCAATCCCCCAGCTCCAGCCTCCACTTGGATATGCGCGCTCCCACACTGTCCCCTTGACACTGTCCCACTTCATACGAATAAATAGACCAGTGAGTCTAATTTTAAAAATAAACAATTTTTTGGCATGCGAGCTCTTTCTTCAAGACCTGAAGAAGGGCTTGTGTGTCTGAAAGCAGATCTCTGGGATTCTTTCCATCCTGACACCTGTGGGATATCCTCTGTTTTGGCAGCCGAGGGAGGAGGGAGATCCTCATGTCTCCCACAGCAGGAGAGTGCTCTGGCTGGCGGGGCTTCTGGGCGAAGGACGCAGGAGCAGCCCCAGCTCTGAATTCACTGCTGCTGGTGCTGCAGCTGTAAATCAATCCTCTTCTTCTCCCTCCAGGAAAGGAAGAAAAGACCTTCAGATCTACGTACTCGGGCGGTTAAAGTTAAACTTGCCACGTTGCATAGGGATAAATGAAGTACTGCTTTTTGAGAATTTGCTGATTATTATTATTATTAATCATCATCATCCAGGGCTAACTAAAACCTCTGTGGGCTGCCTCGCAGTGAAGTTCATGTTCACAGAAGCTGGTGAAGTTACTTCAGTACGAATGATACATACTAAAAGGCATGGTTAGAAACTCAAGACAGCTTCTGAAAGCCCCCTTGCCCCCATCTCCCTTTAGAAAGAGTACCTGTGATTTTTTTGGGGAAAAAGGCAGCAGCACAGAGCAGCAGGTGGTGCTGGAGGCAAGGTGGGGGAGTAGGGGTGGAGGCAGGGGCCAAGGAAAGGCACTACATGCCCAGCTGCATATGGGTGGCATGGGTCCTGGCAAGGGATATATAACAGTGTTTGGAGCATGGCTTGGTAGGGGCAGCTTCTAATTGTAGGTCTGGAAATTGGTTGTGTTTTTAGTAACCAGTGTGTCAAATCAGCCTCTGGAAAGGCCTGTTTGAAAATTTTCAGAAATTCTTTGTGTTGATGAACCTGAGATTTTTCAGGGCTCACGACTCAGTGAAATTAAAGCAGATTTTCCCAGATGGGGCTGGTTAAAAAAGCCCCATCCCTGACTAAAGGCAGCTCCTCTGTCAAATTGCAAATCCCTTGCCCAAGGTCAAACAGCTAGCTCTCCATAAAACAGTTGTAAATTTATTTCTAATTTGGTAAACTGTATTTTTCCTTTACCTTGTTCTCAGAAACAGGTGAAAAAAAATAGATGACTTATTAGAAAGACAACTGCCCAAAAGTCTCCCAGCAAAATTGTCCCCTAGAAAGGCAACTGATGCTGCGCATTTCAGCACAGTTAAAACCGAGGCAAAATTCTAAGCAATAAAGCTGAAGTTTTATAATGAGAAGTACTGTGCAAGTTTTGCTGTAAGCAACCCTTTCAAATCTATCAATAGTACACTTAAACACAAATTGACAGATGAAACTTTCAGGATGACCTTATTAACAAGTGAATTAGACAAAGTGAAATAATACTGAAAAAGCTCTCCTTTAGCGTGTTTTTCAAACCACCTGTATTTTTGTTTACCATCCTCCAAATTCAGCATGTTGCCACTTTCATATACCTCAGAAAGTCTTAGACAGATTTATACCACATTGCATGTGAACTGTGAGGAAAGGTGCTATCAGTGATTACGGGCAAAATCCTGCTCACAAATGTGTGTGCATGAGTCCTGTTGGGTTTAGTGGAGTTTCACATGCAAAAATAAGAGCGGGATCCAGTCCTTAATCTGATGACATTTTTTCTGTACAGCACAGCAGGTTAATAATAAAATGGCATCTTTTCATTTCTGCATGTAATTTTTTTTTGAAAGAAATAACTGCTATGTCTTTGGATCAGGTGTTAATTATTCCCAGTATGGTTTGGTGGGTAACTAGTGATGCAGATATCAAACCACCCACTCTCTTTGTAGATGAAGGGAAAGTATCAGGAGGATTTCTGCTGAAGTATTCATCACATCTCAAGTCTCAAATTGTCCAAACCATTCAATTATAACACTTCACTCAATGCATGTCAGCATGTCTGGCACTGTGTTTCAGGAACAAGTTGAGCTGGATTTCTCAAAGAGGCAGACGTTGGCTTGTCCCCTTGAGGGACAACAGAAATAGAGTCTATTGGCTGAAAGTTGAGACCCGTTCCTGGATCAGTACATGGGAACTATGGGAACCATTACAGCTTTCTAACTTCGTAGCCTCCAGACTCAGTTCGCACATACATATGTAAAAGGCTGAGATTTCCTGTGGTAACAGCACAAGCATACTATTTGCCACCGAATAAATAGGTAAAACAACTGAACTGGTGATGACATGATAAACAGGTCTAGGGACATGGGTCCTATCAGTACAGATCTAACCCTATCCTCACCATCATCTCTCTCTATAATGGTAAATGGAAGCAATGCCCGAAAGAGGAGAGGAAATCCTTTGAGTTCTTTGAGGGTTATATGAGATTTTGTTGTTAACTGCAGAGATACAATACATCACTGTCAGGAAGCGGTAACCCTGGATTATGGTCACTGATGATAAAAAAGGCTTTCAGAGGGAGATGATGGACACCATGCCTATTATGTGGTGGAAGGAAAAAAAGGGTTGCCGGAGAACTTTTAAGCGAATGGGGACATCACGTGAGCAGGTATCTCCTTAAGCTCTTTGCATTTGCTTTCTGTGCTGGCATGGGCTGTGCATGTTCCCAGAGCAACGAAAAGGCTGCTCACAGGGTTTTTAGCGTTAATGTTCAATTTGATGTATCAATATAGTTCTGCTTGCACAGGCTATAATGAGCTCAAGATCATAAAGCTCTTATCAGCAACACTGTTTAACTTTAAATGTAGCTCAGATGATTCAGGCTCCTCTTTACTCTCACTTCAGTCTGTTTTGACCTGAAGCTGTGGAATGACATTGGTGAAAATTAGCAAGGTCAGTAAATATCATTCAGGAGAATATTTCTAAACCCCTCAGCAGAATTCAGCCGATACCAGAGTCTGTCTTTGTGAGCTCCATTCGCAGTACTGTCATGTTTCTGTATCATCTTCCCTATTTTTAGTAGGAATCCTAGTGGTGGAAGTATTTTGGCTATTAAAAACAAAAGGCAAAAAATTGTTTTCAGAAAGCCTTCTGTCAGGAGGCAAATAAGTTAATGTGCAGGAAGGTAATGGTAACGTAGGGCTTTTTCCTCTGGTACCCACTTACTAACCCAGCCCATACAAAGGAAGGCCAGGCTTTTCAAGAAAGTGCTAGTCATGCACAGAAACACAGGGATGTACCCGCGTGACTTCCGAAACAACAGTGTGCTTGCATCTGGCCTCTTGTGTGAGCAGAAGAGTTCAGATCTGCCTGCCTGTGCCTGCAGACATGAGTCCTGAGTGATTTAGGAGCACATATCCCATTAAGACAAATTCCCACCCAATCAGCTCAACTACATTAATACCTATTCACAGGTTGGCAGCCTGACCTAGTTGTCAGGCTACATGCAAAATGGTGACTAATGCTAAGGCTGTTTTTGTTACCACACGTTTGTGCTACTGGGGGATTCAGTATACCTGGTTCACAAGCATGACCAACTAAAATGGTATGTTTTTAATTAGGAGGAAAACCAGAAGACAACAGACATCTGAGGCAGTTTTGTTGAGAGCTAAATTGATGATGAAAAGCTTTCAGTTTTTGAAACTGTTCAATAGCCAGGTGTTTTCTAGTGTGGTTCTTTAGTGCATTTCACTGCAGAGTGTCAGTATTACTTAGCACTATCACATTTACATCAAGTCAAATGCTGTAATGCAGAGAGTATCACCGTAAGGAATGAAATGTGTCAGCCTGCATACAGGGATTCTTGGGAAATACTTGCCTTTCAAAAATCCTGCGGCTTTTATATAAATTCTTCTCACATGTTTGCTACCCTAAAATTCACAGGTAATTACAATGGGATGAATAATCCACATTAATCAGGTAAGCAGGTATTCGAGATCCAGCACATCTCCTATCAGACAATGCACATGAAAATACAGTAATTGAAGCTGCGGAGAGAATTCCCCACTGACAATGTCTATGTAAATCCACTGTAAAGAATAATTCTACGATTATGTAAAATTTGAACAAGTCCTTTTATCTTTAAAAGAATGCTGCACCCTATTTCGCTTAGCACACCAATCTGGAGGCCCGCAGAGTAAGAAGCAAATTGTCACAGGGTCCAATCCTACAGGATTCACACAGAGCCAAAGCCATTGCTGGTGTAACACCGGTGGCTACTCTTTAGTCTGGCTGTCGTCTTCCTGGAGAAAACTCCTCTGAATTAATGTAATACATATGTACTGTGCTTCACAGTCCCCTAAAACTCTCTGTCTCCCTCTACCCGTCTCCCACCCCATATCTCAGTATTTCTTACTGTAGTCTTTCTTTTGCTCTATATCTTTATTGTAACAACTTTCTGTCTATATTTCAGTTATTTTTATAAGGCCAGATTTACTCAATCTGACTCAACTCTCATAGGTACTTAGATGACATGGAAGGGTCAGTATGTTGCAACCCTACTCTGGTAGGCACCCTGGCCCTAACGGAGTGCCCCTGACATGGGAAATTGCCAGCAGGGAGTTGATAAACACCTTGAAATGGGACCACAGAACCCAGCAGGTGAGTTAGGAGCTTTCTAAGCTCCCAACAGGAAAAATGCCACAGGAGAGGGCACTTAAAGGGACATTTCTCCTGATTAGGATACTGTTTGAAACTCATAGCTGACCTCTCCTGGAGTTTGGGGCCCTCCTTAGCTGGAAGGGGAGGTCAACATCCTGAGCCCTTAGCTTACTTGTGCAGGAGGGGAGATGTGAAAGGGGTTTCCCTCATTGCCTGAAGGTATGTGCACCTCTACTTTTCATCTCTCAAATGAACACTGCTGTTTCCTCATGCTGCGCTTTGGGAGGTTGTGTTGAACATCTGGTGGGCCACAGAGAGGGGCTGTGAGAGACAGGTAGTTATTTGGTTCTCTGGACTTCACAGTATGAGCTTCCCTGGCAGTGAAAACTAGATTTCCATCCTATTTAAGTGAACATTTTTATAATGCTTCAGTCAAATTCTGTCCTCTTCCCTCTTGCTCTGTGGGCTGTAACTACAGGCTTGGGAGTCACACCCTCTTAATCTGGCTTGGGACGAGGGACACTACCCATGCTTCACGCTACACTTTGGAGGAGCTTCCACGCTTATGCAGTGGTCAAACAGGAATTGTGAGGATTTAAATGTTGAATATAAGAGACACAGTAACACTTAGATAGTAAGTTTTTCTGTGGCTAAAGCCTTTCCCCAGTCTGCTATGTCCTGGAAGCAAGCAGTGTGCCACACAAGATGCAAGGGCAGCAGGATCTGACCTAAACTGGAGTGACATGTAAATGTGAAGCCAGTCCAAAAAATTTCTTTCCCTGTCTGGCAACCAGCACGCTGGAGCTAAGTTCAGATGAGTTTGTATCGTTAAGACCACACAACTCTCTTGCCACTGCTACTACAAGTCATAGAATCATAGAATAGTTTGGGTTGGAAGGGACCTCTAGAGGTCATCTAGTCCAACCCCCCTGCCGTGGGCAGGGACATCTTCAACTAGATCAGGTTGCTCAGAGACCCGTCCAACCTGACCTTCAATGTTTCCAGGGATGGGGCATCCACCACCTCTCTGGGCAACCTGTGCCAGTGTTTCACCACCCGCAGCATAAAAAATTTCTTCCTTATATCTAGTCTAACTCTACTCCCCCTTTAGTTTCAAGCCATTCCCCCTTGTCCTGTCACAACAGGCCCTGCTAAAAAGTTTGTCCCCACCTTTTTTATAAGCCCCCTTTAAGTACTGGTAGGCTGCAATAAGGTCTCCCCAAAGCCTTCTCTTCTCTAGGCTAAACAGCCCCAGCAGGGCTGCTCTCAATCCCTTCATTCCCCAGCCTGGATTGATACCAGGGGTTTCCCTGACCCAGGTGCAGGACCTTGCACTTGGCCTTGTTAAACCTCATGAGGTTCACATGGGCCCACTTCTCCAGCTTGTCCAGGTCCCTCTGGATGGCATCCCGTCCCTCTGGCGTGTTGACTGCACCACTCAGCTTGGTGTCATCTGCAGACTTGCTGAGGGTGCACTCGATCCCACTGTCCGTGTCATTGATGAAGATATTAAACAGGACCGGTCCCAATACGGAGCCCTCGTCACCAATCTCCATCTGGACATTGAACCGTTGACCACTGCCCTCTGGATGTGATCATTTAACCAATTCCTCACCCACCAGACAGTCCACCCATCAAATCCATACCTCTCCAGTTTAGAGAGAAGGATGTTGTGGGGGACCATGTCAAAGGCCTTACAGAGGTCCAGATAGATGACATCTGTAGCCCTTCCCATGTCCACTGATGTAGTCACTCCATCATAGAGGCAGGGAAGAAGCAGGGCCACACTTCTCTCTCAGCATTTTATCCAAAAGAGCTGTCTGTAGCAAGAGGAGCACACTCCCTCGTCTTTGAGACTGGCACAACAGCTGATCCCTCAGGAGACTGTGCCAAATAAATTAAATATAAAGTTAATAACACAAATCACAACTTAGTTAAAAGGCACATGAACAATTCCCAGAGAGACTCACTCATCACCCCAAACTTGCCATTTTAATATATGACCTTGCTATAACAGTACATATCCGTTAGTGAGTGTCACATGAACTTGCACTGGTGATCATCCAACATACCCCAGATATACTGTGTGTGCTATCACATGAAGTCTTAACTGGGCTAGAGCCTAAAAAAAAAAAAAAAGAGCTCTCCTGCATTTCTTGAAGTAAATTAGAATATATTCTAGCAATGTTCCACTAATGACATGTAACAAATTAAAAGCATAAGCGATGAAGGGCAAAAAATAATCTCTCCCTTTCACATGTTTTTAACTTAAACATCTTGGCTACAAGTTATGACAAAAAAAGTAATGAGAGGGAGAAACTGCGGTGCTGTGGTGGTAGCTGACATTTCTTTGGTAAATAGGGGGAACTGACCTGGATGTACATTGATAGGCATTAAGACAGATACCTCATCAGACAGCAAGTTTGTGAAGAAGAGAAAAAAACCCAAGAGAAAAGACTGGGGTAGACATATTACTCTCAGAATAATACCTGGTGTTAGCGTAAAGTGTTAAAAGACATGAGCCAAAGTAGCAGAATCTGGCCAGAGACAGGGAATCTGGAATCAGTGGGTTTGTTCATGTATCTAAGGGCACATTCATGCATGGTCAGGGCCCAAATTTTCACACTGACTTTCTGTATGCTTCAGCTCATTGCTAGTTGGAGTAGGAAAACAATGAAAAGCCCTGAAAAAAGCTGAGATTTGTAACAGAACTATCTCACCTACCTTTCACCAGAGACTGGCTGCTGGGATGTTGTTCTGTAATAGCAGCAGCATTGGCGACTTCTCCAGCTTCATGTCTTTGAATTAAGTATACATAATGACATATCTCTGCAGCAAGGCTTGAATGATACGAGGAATGTGATAACCCACTGCCCAATGCCTATTCTATCCAGGCAGTGCAGACTGTGCTGCATGCTTGCTGCAATGCCATCCGTGTGCTCTCAGAAACGATAATCAAGTCCATTACAGCCAGAAAAGCTCGTCAAAGCCAGCAGTAACAAAATCACAGCAACACAAAATAGAATTTAGCATATTTTTTACCTATTTTTGAAAAGATTCCTTTTTTCCTTTTTATTTTTTTTTTTTCTTTTCCCCATTCCCGACTCATCTGCAGCCTGTGCGTTTTCATCTTCCAGCCGGCTACAGAGATCCTCTGGGAAAGGGAATACTTCCACAAACACAGCACCTGCTTCCCTCTCCCCTGCAACAAATAAACACCCTCAAGCCCTTCAATTTACTTCAGAATCACCCAGCACAGTTTAAACTTTTACCAGGTAATGTATTTTTAAAGGGCTTCTTAGGTAAAGTTTCTGCATGTGTGTGGGCATGCATGTTTGTGTGCATGCAAGTATTTCTGCCTGCTGCCCCAGACAAAGCCATCTCCATGTCATTTGGTTAGCAGCTTCCTCAAAATGACTGTAATGCCCCTAAAGTGTTCAGGCATCATAAAATCCTCATATCACAGATGGACCGATTTCTGAGGCAAGAGGAGATTTTCGGGTGTGTGAAACTCTTTCTGGGCCTAATTCAGATGGATAGTCAAAATGACTAGGCTTGTTGATAATACCGGATTATTAAAAAATTGTTTAGCCTCCATAATGACAGTCAGGTATCCCCCTGTATTGCTTCCTCTTATTGGATCTTGCTGAGTGAAAGCGTTCCTAGTTTTGTCCCGTGTTTTCTAGCCTACTTTTCAACACTAATTTCCACTTATCATTCTCTTGCCCTGTCACTGAATTCTTCCGCAGTCCTTTCGGGGGGACTCATCCATGAGGATACTTACTTGCATCTTTACTGGTTTTAAATTTCCCTTTCCCTTTTACTCTGCTCTATTTCCATATGTCATTTTCCTTTTCTGCCTGTCTGGGAGTTGCTGTACCTAACTCTGTAAAGCATTATCTCTCCATCTCTCTAAAGTGTTTTGCGGTACTTTGTGTGAAGGATGGCATATAAAAATAAATTGTATTGGACTGTATTTTTGGACTGGCATCTAATCTTTACCGAGCTCATTCAGCCTATTTCTGAAAAACATTGGATCTTAAAGACTCCTCTGATCCAATGAATCTTGATGACTTTTCTGATCCTAGAAAAAGACTCCCTAATTTTCAAGTCATCTCCTGACACTAACACAGAGATAGGAGTCAGGAGAGTAGCTTGAAAAATAGGGTTTGGCAGAAAAATATTCCTAGAACTCTTCCTTGTCTATCATGTGTCTTAACCTCACCTCTGCCTTCCACCCCCCATTTTACTTGCAAATGTCCACCAGTATGAGTGCTGGGGGTGGCGGGGGAGAGCAGGAAGCAGGCTGATGGTGTACTGCACTTGTAGCGAAACAATCCAACAGCTTGCTTATGCATCTATTTGGCTTAGGATGGAAAATTAGAACAGCTTTAATCTGCTAGCAGCATCAAGCAGGGAAGCACTCCCTGGAGTGAAAGCATTAGGAGTATCACAGCAGGGGTTGATGAGAGACAGTCTGCCGTGGTGTCACAGCAATGCAGTTGCACTCGATGCACAAAAAGCTGGGGTGCTAAGGAGGACCCAGGTGACCTGACTGGGAATTGTAGGGGGAGAAAGAACAAGCCTTTGTACTGGGCTCTTCTGCAATAGGAAAATGCTTTCAAAGACATGCTCCCAAATTACTGTCTTTGCTTGCCCTTCCTCACCTTTTACACCCTGCCACATCAAAAATCTGGTCCCTACCTTATCAACCACAATGTGCATGTGCCCTCTTACCCCAACGTGGGGACCCACTTGAGTCAGAGAGCTTCTACATAGGTACAGCCATGACTATACGTGAAGTGGTCAGGATTTGTCCTTAGACTGGAAAATTTAGTGAGCAGCAAAATTTAGTGAGCTTTGCATTTGTTATGCAAAGCACAGATACGTTTGCTTTCTACTACAGAACTCTATTCATAATAATGAAAGGACAAGCCCTGAGCTACTAAGGAAAAATGTATGGTGTAGAGATCTTCCTTGCTTGCACTGAGACTTGCTGAACTTTGCAGGACCGTTCAAATGCCTGGACATTTTGGGGGGAATATTTAGGTTGTGGCTTTCTGTAAAAGCAGCAGATTTGAGGAATATGATGTGCTGGAAGGTCCTCCTGCATAATCTACTTGTTGCATTTGTTCTTTGGCACACACAGAACAATTATGTAATGCTGTCCACTGCCCCTGGAAAATAACCCTACCCTCACTTGCAAATCTGCTTAATTTTACCACAGTGAGTAACTTGACTTCACTCAGTGGATCCACATGTGAACGTAAAGGTAGGTATAGCACATACCTTTACAAGGTGAGAGCTAAGACTTGTGAAGACAGCAAGACATATTAAGATCTTCTTACAAAAACAAGGAACTTTGAAGTTTGCAATACAAGATATGCACTAGCTGAACACTGTAGAGCTAAGACACAATGGCAAGGAGTGGCTATTTGTGGTTTGTTTTTTTTTTTTTATGTGTATTATTTTTCAAATATATTTGGACAAACCAACACATTTACAATAGTAAAGCTTAGGTGTGAACCTTGAATCTTGGCCAAAGTTGGTTATTAACCACCTGATGTATGTTTCTGTAGCCAGAATATATTATTTATTTTGCCTTGTGTTCATAGATGCTCTTCTCCAGCCTACTTAAACCCTCTTTTCCCCTTGGGAATACTGGGATATTACCAACGGTCAGAGTCCTGCCAGTCTGCATTGCTTTGTGTGGATGTGAAAAGCAGCTAGGACTTCAATCCTAAGCACAAATGCTTCCTAATCATTTTACGTACCTGTGAACATCGGACCTGGAAACCAGCTTACATACAGTGTGCAGCAACACCCAGTTACCTTGTCCAACCTTACAAAGGACTTGTATGTCCCACTTCTTGGAAGTTGTCTGAAACGGTGCTGAAGTTTCTCGGTCTCTTTTCTCCTCACTTTAGAGCTGCTGACAGCTGTTTCCTCCTCAGCTAGTTATTTAAAACTGAATCTGAAAGTGCAAAGACTACCTGCTTCTAAAGCCTTTCTCTACAAAACACACCTACACGGTCTCTGATGGCAAATAGCGATTCATCGTTCATGTGAATCTCTGAGGGTGAGCGGGAAGGTGGGAAGTTTGCTGTCCATATGCTGGAAGCATGAGGTGCTTTCTGATACTTCTATATGCCAGCAACCACCAAACTAACGTGTAGTGAATAGTGCGTGTACATGGGTAAGCGGGGAATGCAGGTTATGCCACTTTCATCAAAAAGTCCTGAGGTCTAGTTGCTTGAAAGGGTTAGAAAAAGGTGCTGGAGTATAATAGCCATGGAGACTTTCTTCTTGCTTCCCATCAGAGACAACACAGATCCTCTAGGCTTAGCATAAACCTGTGCAAAGATATTTTAGTATATTTTACTGTCGAACTGTCAATAGCAGTAGAAAAACATCTCTTGTATAAAAAGGACTTAATGCAGGATAAACTGTATCATGTGGAGGCACGTTCAGCATGTTCGAAAATGGTTATGTGCACTCAAGAGCTGAAAAGCTGCTCTATAAAGCCATGGCCACTGCTGCACACAGGAGTATGCTGGAGCAGGTGTAGTCCAAATGGCTGGAGCACTCCTGAAAATGAAAGCTCAGGCGGTTCTGTTTCATGCAGTTTGTACAGGTTAGTTCTAGGAAAAAGCAGATAGCCCGAACTTGCCTGCTCCTAATCACTGGATGGGTGATATGAGGAGAAACTATGACAAGGCTAGCATCCAGCAGTGTCATGCTGGTCCCAAGTGTTCATGAATACATTGAGAGATGCACTTCAGCATCTTTCAGAGACATCGTCACGCTTTCAGTGAAATCTCAGCAACTCCATTCCAGTCATCAAAATAATGTCACTTAGTAAAGATGTGTTTTTAAATATTTTAACAGCTCATGTACAGTATTTCTAAAGATTAATGACACAGAAGACACAGTTCATCCTCCTCCCCTGTACTGGAGTGAGTAAATAATACTCTTCACTAACACACAATATAAAATCATCTAGAAATGCAGAACACCATGGCTCCTTCATGTAAGGATTTTCTGACTAGTTTTGGTATTGTGGGGTAAACATAAAATTGAAGAGTTCTTGCTTCGATTGTTTTCCAGTTTCCAAAGGTCAGTGGTAACTATTTTTTACCTCATTTCCAAAAATGTGTGAGTACTGTCGCTGGAGTTCTACATCATAATGATATTAAACTAATATGCAATTAGTACCATCAGGAAAAGGTTGGGTTTTTTGAAATTTGCACTGATATGATGACCTTACCCACTGAGAAATTTTACAGCAATAGTAAACTTCTGCTTTAACAATGTTTATACAACCTTCCCCCTCCCATCAATTAATTTTACCAGGCTAAATTCTAAGGAGACCTAACTCTGACTAGGCTTCCATATATAACCTTCTAAACTCTCTTCCTAAAAGTTCTCGCACTCCTGAATGGTCAAAACAAAGTAATTGGGATCATAATGTATGTGTTTGTAATAACTACGAACCATTTTTCTCCTTATGTTTGCAATATCTTATCAATCTTATGAATTTTTTATGTTATCTTTCATCGGTACTGCATTTACATGCTTATAAGTTTCAGATTTTAAATTAATAAAGGTTGTAAAAACAACCCACCAAATAGTATATCAAAAAGCAGTTTAGACTTTTTGTAAAAGTTAAACCTTTTGAAATCAGTTAAGCTCAGCTCTTCAAATATATTTTCTACCTAACACCTAGTGGTGCTAATAGGAAGATTTGTATCCACCTTCAGAATCTGGTCCTAATACTCTGAAGTCAGTAGAAAGACTCCTGTTGATGCCAGCGAGCTATGGTTCAGGCTGTCATTGCTGGAGAGTAATAAATCCACCCGAGCAGATGTGTCTGAATCAGGAGACCAAGCATCTATAAGGACCTCTCCATCTGGTTCTCCATGGTAGATATTCCTTCATCTTGTCTCTTTTACACAAGGAACATCAGTAGTATCCATGGTTGTCGCGTTGTACTTTGTTTTACGATCCCTTTGTAGAGTGGCTCATATGCTAAAGCCAGATTGAAATTAAACACGTGTGTTTGACTTCATTCAGCAATGTGAGAGTGTGAATCCTCAATCAGGCATCACCTTCAAAACTGTTATTGAGTAATTAATCTATAATTCATAGTGCAACTGGCAAGCAAATAGGTTTAACGAAGGAATTTGCAGTTACATGTCCAGAAAACAGTGAACGATTTATTATGTTACTCATAGCTGAAAGCAAATAATCTTTGACCTGACGGTAAGTTACATAGTTGGAATAGGAGCCGCTTTTGAACTAAAACAAACCTTCTTATCATTTCCATCCAGTCAAGAGCCCAAACTTACATCAGAAAATAATTAAAGAAATACCAAAGGCTGCAGCCAATTTGGTTGAGGATGGACTGGTGCTGTATGATTTATTAGTGGCTAGGGTACTGTTATCTCTTGAGCTATTGTAATTGTTATTATTATTGACTTTATGCTTTGAAAGAAGTAAAACTTTAGCTCCAGGAGTCTAGAGTGGAAGCTGACCATCTGAACCCTCTTTGGTAAAGGTCACAGTGAAACAATTTTCCTAGTTTCTAGACATATCTGTGGTTTCTGTGAGTCTTTCTGCTGTCTCTAGGCGTGGCTGTGGCACAGAGAGCATGGTTTGCCTGTTGAATTAAATGAATAGAAAAAGGCTGTATATATAATGATTATAACCATCTGAGAGGACCTACGTCTGATCATGTTCAGGCTACCCAGTGTATATAACAGCTGACAACAGGGTGCTCCTCCTGGTTAAGCCATTCCTCTGAATTTATGGAGTGTCCCTGGAACCAAGCTTGTGACAATATTACATGGGAAATGTAATTGTACACAAATAATGTAAACATTCATTTATTTCTCATCAGCAGGTTCCTGGTCAGTCTTTGCCTCCTGGTCTCAGGACAAAAAGTGCTGGTTGAGATGCAACATGTGAACTAGACACAGTCCTGATAATACTGCCCATGCAGCCCACATCCTTAAGAGAAAGAAATCACTATGGTTTGTGTGCATCTGCACACAACATGGGGCTCGGGGTATTTAATTGGGGTTTTACACACAACATTTACACTGAGTGTCACTGAAATATGAGACAAAGAGGGTGTCAGTCCTACTCAAACTGACTGTAGAAGGCAGATTAACAGGTTATCAGGATCACAGTTAATCAGTAGCTGAGGTGGTAAACATTCCCTGTATTTACTTTAGTTCTCATACTGCTATATTGATCTACTTTAAGTTTTGCATTTGTAGTCCTTAAAGTTGTGGAATTATTGCATTTTATCCCACTTTATTAGTTCATATGTTGAGTAGGGCCCTACACTGCCGCTCATTTTTATAAGATTTTCTCATTTTAGCAAATACTAGATACCAAATAGGGAAGTGGTAAATCTGCTAGGCCTCTCCAGCAGTCATTTAAGATCACTGTGGTTTCCATGTTCATTTGACACCAGCACAGTGGAAACCGTCATGAAAGTAGCGCTGACTTACAGACAAAATAAGTTCTTTAGTGATCAACTAGCTGAACGTTCAAAGCGAATGTGCTGAATCTGAGACGTTCAGGAAGGAAGAAGCACAGAAGTAAAGAGAAAAAGATGTTTCTTATTCCGTTTTGCTCACCTGTGTTTTCTCTGTGCAAATTACATATTGAGGGTTTTCCTCTCAGAATAGAAGGAAGGTTTATTTTGATGATGAGGACCTTGCTGCACTTACTGGCTAATATATACATGGCAATTACCACTAAGAAAGCCCAGCCAGTGTTAAAAGTCCCAAGCAAGCTTTTAATTTACATAAACTGGTGACCTCCAAAAACTGCCCTCAGTCAATACCATTGATGGAAACTCCTTTACAGCTCAAAGTTCAGGGACCTTTTTCAGCCTATTTGTGTGACTTGTGATTTTGCAGAGAAGAAACAGGAATTTGGCAATCATCTGGATTTCATTTCACAATCTATATATCCCAGCACGAATAGTCACAACCAAGAAATCCATTAGGAATTCATGGCCTGTAGAGCTTGACTGTTCAGCTGACAACATTTATCACGAGCTTTTTGCAAAATCATATGAGATTTCATAACAGGTGTCCACTTCGCACAGGTCATCACCACTGTGGCCTGTGTCAAAATCCATTATACAGTAGCTGAAAGCCATACATACGTGTTGCCAGCTACCTCCTTTTGCAACGTGTGGTGGGATGCAGTGAGAGATAAGCAGAAGACACAAAGTTTGGATCTGAACTTTCCTCTGCTTCTGAATTTCTCCCTCAAAGTTGAAAATGAGGTGGCAGCACTGAATGCAGAGTTCTCTTTTCAGTCAACCTTCAGTTGTGATACAAAGAGGGAAAAAAAAGAGTACCATGAGCACAGGGTTTAAATAAAACCCCAACACATTATATTATTGTTTAGTGGCCACTTTTAAACAAAATATAACCATATAAAATTCCACTCATTCTTCCTGAATTTTGTTCCAGTCTTGTCAGGCTGGGCTGTTTTGATGTGTAATGAGTCTCTTATCCGACATTTCCTATTGTCCCTAGTGGTTGTAAAATCATTACTCCTGAGAAAACAAAGTTTACATGTTGATAAGTGGTGAAGGGAAGAATAGGGCTGTGATGAGAAACTGCAGCTACTCTTCTCACTTCTCTCTCATGCTCTGTCTCTAACAGGAATAATTCACGTTCTTGCAATTTAGAGAAAAGTTTCTAAGTCCTCTATTTGGGAACATCTTTCAGTTTCTCCTGGGAGCTGAAAGCAGTTTGCTGTGCAACTCTTCAGACTCTCACAGTGACTGATTTTCTGCTTCCTTCTCTTGGGGTAGAATCGATGACGGTGGGGTAGGTTCCAAAAAATGTATTGGAATAGGAAAAAAAAAAAAAGACAAAAATAGTTGAACCCAATTAATAGCTGTGATACCATTTTACGGCTTCCCCTCTCTGCAGGGCATATGTCAGTGGTTGATTTTGTGCTTGGAGCCCCAAAAGAAGGGTCTGTAAAGGCTTTTTCCGTCCCAGTATCAAAAAGGGGACCCCAGAGACAGTTGTCCCTGATGTGATTAACGACTGAAATGGTACTTGCAAACAGGGTGATGAAAACCTCTGAAGTCTGCTGTAAAGTGACGAGGCTCAAAGTCACCTTGAGACAAGGAAAAAAAGATTCCTATGATTGGGAGAAAATATGTGAATTATTTATACAAAATATAATCCAATAATATTTTAAAAGTAATATTGGAAATCATCCTTATTGCATTGAGCAGCTTCTTAAAAACTGGATGGTTTAAAATGGTTTAGCTTAAAATGAGCATATAAACAGTGCTTAGGATCTGAAGAAAGGAACATTAATTCATTTGTTTCAGGTTCTTAATGCACACATGTATTTGCTTTGCATTGCCTATGCAAGGAAATTATCTGCTAAATTAGCAAACAATGCTTGCTCTGTCAAATCCAGTTTTCACATCTTAACTTGCAGTGATGCTCTTTCCCAGTTGGACCTGCATCAGCTCCTATTGTCACAAAAGTCAAGAAAATACGTTTTGGAGTATACCATAGCATTCAAAAGACTCAGGTTTTCTCAGACCAATAGAATTTCCAAGTGAAAGTCTTCTCCCACCAACCACCCCACGTTAAAATCAAAGCTCTACACCTTTGAGAGCTTCAGATGAACCTAATTATTATGATATTGTACAGAAGAAGAGAGATATTTACCAAAATTTAGAGAAAAAACAAAACACCTCTTACAAATGCTGAAGTTTAATTAAAAGTTAATTTTTGTGATTTTTGGTGTAAATCTCTGAGAATCACCACAAATATTTCTATCAATTTTTTCTCATGATATGAAGGGCAATAAGTGGTTTCCATTATTCTACCTCAGGGGTCTTGCAAAGAAAAAGGTTTCTTTTTTTAAAACATGTCTCAGTTTGAATATTATTTTGGAAAACAAATACTATCGGCAGATCTACCCAAATCACATAAAGTATCTTCTGCCAGTGAACCTGGCATTTAACACCAACTCATTTTGGAAATTCAAGTCATCCACCTCACAAACAAAAGAAGTTAACAAATGCCAAGAGAAACGCTATATTGCAGGAATGAAGCCTATCTGCTTCTCCCTGTCCTTGTTACTTCATGTGGCCGTAGCATTAGAAAGTTCCTAGGTTCCCTGCTGCCCTGCCATCACGTAAGCGGGACGCCATCTGAAGAGCTAGGGCAGTCACGCACTGACCGTTCGCCTGCTGGCAGAAGCGCCTTTACATCGTGCAATTCCTCCTACCCCAGGAAGAAAAAACAATTGTTTTCCGTAGCTCGAGCAGGCAGAGGCAGTCAGTTTGAATAGCTATAGTTCCTCAGCGTAGGTGAGCAAAAAAGGAAGAGAAGAACCAAAAATAGCACCTTCTCTGAGAGCATGCAGGGTTTGATTCTTCTACAGCATACTATATCAGCGCCGCTCCACAAAATGGCAGCTGGCTGGCAGGCAGCAGCTTCTGAGAAAGATGAAGTGGTACTCCCTGGAAAATTAAATAACTGGTATGGAGCTACAAATCCTGCAGGACTGGCTTCCAAAGTGTTGTCTCGGGGTGGGGTGAGGTGCAGAGGAGTGTTGTGGTGCAGGGCTGGCTAGCCTCAGCGACATCTGCACGGGAAAGGAAGGAGATGTTCCCGGGATAGGATCATGTAGGTGCTGCGCTGAAGTCTTGCAGCCTCATGCTTTTAGAGTAATACCATTAGTTGACTGCTTAATGTTTCAAGCATCTTCCCACCTTATACATATTTTTTTAAAGCAAAACTCAGACACAACCAATAACTGCATTAAACTTTTACCCACTTTTTAAGAGAATGAAAAGTGCAAAGGGTGGAGGATAGAAGAGCAACATTTTCATTTTGCTTGTGTTTTAATTAAATGTAATAGGTCTGTTTCCAAGATTTACACCAACCTCTGATTCAAAGTGGAAAATGCTGCAAATTTCACAAATTCAGTCTTAAAATGACCCTGAAATTAAAAAACCTGTGATGTTGATGAAGTGTTACAGACTTTTATTAGGCAGAATCTGAACTGCTTTTTTTTCGTGCTCCTCTGTCCTCACACCTGTGTAGGGTGCAGTTCTCAATGTGAAACTCCGTACCCAGTAAATATAGCTAAAACTTGTGGCAGAAGGTTTTAAATTTCAGGGCAAAACCAAAGCAGAGACACATACTACAGCCATATGAAAGACATAGTCATTTTGTCTTTGCTTGAGAAATCCCAATGAAAAGATGAAATTGCACTTGAGTAAAAAAAAACCAAAACAAAACATGGAGCAGAATTTGGCCCTGGTTCTTGGAAAATCTGCCCTTAATTTAGCTGAGAATAAGGATGCCTCCTTTCTAAATGGATGGGGTATGGCAAATTTGCTAGTGTGAGAAGAAGCTTGTATAACATTTTAGCTACTGGGCAATATATTCTCTGCTAAAAAAAATCTTACAGTGCCTCCTTAAGTGCAAACAGAGGTAGCCAGCAGACAGTGTACAACATGTGTAACTCTGGGCACCGAGAACTTTGCGAGTCTGCCAAAAACTCATCTCATTAGTGTGCTTTGCAGCTGTAGAACAACCGTTTGGCTGAAATGATGTAGACTGAATATAAAACCATGTCCTGGAGGTGAAAGGCCCAGTCAAGGGAGTATGCTGGAACACCATGCACCAGAATGACGTTCTAGGAGTTCCCTGGTCAGGGTACGAAAATTCATCTACACATCTTGATACCCAGCTTTGACAGGAAAAGGTATATTCTCTGCAGTGAGATCTTTCTTTGCAGCTAGCTGAATCCTGGAACTGTAAGGCTGGAGCAGTACATCTTTTATACATAACACTCACAGACCTGATATACTTGCGTCAGGAAGGAAATTAAGACAGCTGCCTGTCCCGTAGGAGCACAAATTAAATGCTGAAGCCCAATACATTTATGCAATGTTTTATACACTTCCAAAACACAAAAGCTGTCAAGTCACAATTTTGGTGGTTTTTGAATTGTTTCTTATACACTGTCAGGGTTTCATGCACCGTTCTTTACATTTAAAGAAAGCAACACAGACTGATTTCTGACATGCACCCTCCTATCACATCTATCAGTGCAGTACAGTGAGTGTTAAATGAATGTCACCACAGAGCCTCTCTCTCTCTCTCTCAAGTTTTAAATTTCCCTTGCTAGTGTAAAACTTAATGAAAGCCCTGGAGTATACAATAGCATTTTGAAAACAGGAATTTGTGACTGCTGTGAATCATCACTCACAGCAGGGACCCAGAAATGTGAATTGTGGGAGGAACAGGCTCAGTCCCCCTCTCTTTTTTACTGGGAATTTATTACAGGCGTGTCATTATTTACAATGCACCATTCACATCCTCTAAAGAGCCAATAAACTGGCTGCTGAATATGCATTTTGCTCTGTGGTGAACACAGATGTTTCCAGCTAATATCCATTTCATTTAATTTCTTTTCTTTTTAAAAAAAAAAATCTATCTTGCTATTTCTGTAGCAGCTGGGTAACTATTTGCCAGTCTTCGGTTTGGGAATCACTCCTCATATTTATTATAGTTGGTGCCATTTGTGTTACTAAAAGTGAAGGTCTGTCCATATTACCATTCTCTGACTGTATTTGTAAGGGTACCAAATGCAGTTGCTAAAATTCTCTCACATTTTAAAGAAAATGCTGCTTGAGGATTCAGCACAGGTTCAAATTTCACTAATGATACGTGGCAAAAATAAAGTCAGATGGTTTTATGTTACGAGAGCACATCAGAAACCACTGGCGTTTGAGGGGGATTTGTTTTGGTTTTGCATTCCTGTGAGTAAAATATATTGTTGATTCACAACTGACAGGTTGGTGGTCGTTAATTTACAGTCCCTTCACGTATTAGTAAGAGAAGGCATAGGGAATGATGGTGAACTGCAAAAGGTTTGGAAGTTCAACTCAGATAATCATTCCCAACTTTAGATACTTATCTCTGCTAGCACTATCCCCTGGGAATGCAAAACTGGTCTGCCATTTCTGTGAAAAAAGACTCTCCTGAGATATTCGTTTCCTGCATCTTGTCTGGCTGGAATCTGAAAGTTCAAAGGTAACTAATAAATACATTTCTGATTATCATCATCATTATTATTCATAGTCCGATAGCAATTTTTTTAAATGCTCGCAAGAGCTGCAGTTTTGCACAGTTTGAATAAGGATAATGGCTGAGGAGGTGGCAAAGAGGGGCTCGCGTTTTATCCAAATCAGATTGTTCAAACTAGATTGCTGTTCTATAAATTCCTCCCCTCCTTGTGGTGTGGAAGGCAGTGTTATTGGGAATCACCAGATGGCTGGTTACAGATGGTGTTATACATTCTATCTTCAATTAGCTCTTGAAGAAGTGCTTATTGTTAGCTGTGGTGCGGTTCTTCCTCCACAAGAAAATACTACCGCTAAGACCTACCCTGCCTGAACCTCTCCGAGGAGCAAAGTGCTTTTAGATGTGAGGGTGCGAGAAAGACTTCTCAAAAACACTCCCATGAGAGAGCACTGAAAACCCAATGTGAGTGGATGACCTGCGAGTGAGCGGCTACCTGAATTTTTACTGCTACCTGCAGGTTCTATCCAATCAAGAAAAGAAAAACCTTATTTTGGGTCTAGACCATGGGAGCTGGGGCAGAGCCATACAAAAGCAGAAGGAAAAGAACATAGCAACTCTTGCGAGGTGACAAAGTATATCAGGCTTTGCTCTCCCACCCCAGTCTTCCCCCTCCACCTCCGTTTGCACAATCACTGCTGTCCTCTGACAGAGGCTGCGTATCACTGCTGTGCGGTTGGGGAAGAGGCAGGAAGACTGGAGACGTCAAGCGGTATGCTCACGCTTCTGACTCACAGGAAGGACATCTGAATGAGTTAAGATGAGGCAATTCTGCTCAGAACAGCATGCTTGGAGACACCGTCGGCATGTCAAAGAGAGGAACCTGCAGCCCACGTTATAGTGGTAGGAAGATCTGGTTGGAGTATAAATGGCAAATTTCTCCTTGTAAAGAGCCGGAGTCAGTTTTTTTGTGGAACCTTTTTCTCACCTTTTTTGGGGGTCTTTCCACTTGTAAAAACCCGAACCATGAGTCTCCTTATATTTCCATGTAGGCTCATGTATGAAAAAGGTAGGTGTGGAAGGGACCTGAGTTAACTATTATATTGGACCAAGTTCTTACCTCCTCTGTGCCTGGTAAAACCATCAACCCCTGTGGCTGCAGAGTGGTTGCAAGGTGCAGGTCAGTGAAGAATTAGGTCTTTTGCAGCTGGAAAAATAGCTTGCAATGCATATTAAACTAGTATGTATTTTCCAATGAAGGAAAAAAAGATTTGTTTTTCATCAGAGTGTGAAATAATCAAACAAATATTGAGGGTTAGCAGATAGACTCAACAGGGCCAGTTCCCCCTTTAAATAAAAGGCAGGAATCCCCCATTGTCACTGAGAATTGGGTCACACATCGACGCCTGCCAACATCTGAGAGCAGGAGAAACGTGGACGCAAGGCTCGGTTTCTCATGCCGCAGTACACGCTGCATGAGCAGACCTCCATGCCTGTGCAGAGGGTCCTTGCCTATCTGGGACTGGGCTCCCTCTCACACACTGAGGTGACAAAGTGTACCTGGTCCTTCAGAGCTACTAATGTCCACAGGGTCTTTAAAAACATTTTTTAAAGGTGCTTAATTATGGACTTCAATAACAGTAAATAACCAGGTGTGGAAATTATATACTACCCATGCAGAACAATTCTTAAATATGTATTTAAATGAACATAAAAGTTTTACAAGTCCCCCCAGGGCTTGTATAATTTGGCTCAACAGCTTCCACCGCCCTGGAGGCCCATCATGGGAGCGGACACAGGGGATTTCCCTTTGCTTCCCCAGGGCAGAGGGCTGGAAGGGACATGGCCACCACCTCGCTGCCCAGCAGGCACCGGCTCAGCTGGTGCAGGTGTGGGGGGCCACTGGTCAGCCCTTTGGGGTCTGTGCTATGAGGAAGGGGCTCCAGGACGTCCTTCATGGAAGGGAAATGTAGTAGTTGGGTGAAAGCTGCAAAGTCTATAGTAAGCATCTACCAAAGTTGCTGGAAAAAGAAGTAATGAGATCTGCTCTCCTGCCTCTCTCTCTCATCTTATGGGGAGAGGAACTGGGAGCCAGCAAAATGAAAAGCAGGTTTTTAAGCTCCATTCTTTAATTAAACAAGGCATGCTACACTTCCCTCCTCTCTTTCTTTATTCTCGATTTTCAGTCTGCTTTCTCAGACTTCAGAGTGATCTTCTCAACATTTGCAGGAGGGCAGCTCTTAAAGGTTTTTCCTCTCAGACTTTAACTGTATTTGAATTTAGCCCTAGCCCCATAGTCAAACAACTTATGTTCAGAAGGAAACCTGTGATTTGGGGAATTCTTGGATCTTGCTTATAAGCAAGCAAACATTTCCACGCTTTTCCCTTGGTCATACTTGACTATCTCATACTTTCTCCCCTTCTAGTCTGTTCCCTCCAGCAACCCCCCTCAAATGTGCCATTTTCTGCTTTCCTCTCCATTCTTGAACAAGGGTCCCACAGGGACACAGGCAAACAGGAGACCACTGAAAAGAGCAGGATTTGAGGTTCAACAAAATCAGACAAGTTAACAGTGGATAATACATAAAAGAGGACAAAGGTGGCAAATTTTTCTATACAACTACATCAGCAAAAGCCATGTAGGCTACCCTTTATAGTAACCCTACGCTCAATTCTGTTCTCGGCAGCATGCATTTTGTCTGTTTTCTATCCCCATTTTGCTGCTGTGCTGTGCTTTTCTGTACAGCGCTGCCCTGCACAAAGCCTACATCCCTCTCCCCCATGGTAAACAAATACCAAGGAAGGAGAGATGAAACTAGCACAAAGGAAGCAAGTTATGGTAACACAAGCTACTGTATTTGTTCGTATTTTGCAAGGCTTTCCTACTTTGTCTCTATTTTTATTCAATCACTAATCTAAGTAGAAATTATAAATATGGCATTGGTAAAACCGTTCCTTTTAGACAACTGCCTAAAAGCGTTATCCAAGCCCACTAAAATCAATGGAAATATTTCCATTAACTTTGGGGGACTTTGGGACAGTTTCTAAATATGTATTCATATAGGAGACAACTGCTCTTTCAGGTAGCTAATACACATTTCACAATATTCCTTGAGGGCTTTTCAAACCAAAACAATGAAAGAGAATAAAAAAGTTTAAATAAGATTAAGGTTAGATTCACTGCACTTTCAGTACCACTCTGTAATTCAAAGGTTGCTATCTATGCTCTGGGCACAGTCCCTTCCTTTGTGTAATGGGAGAGAGGCATGAAGGATTGATTTAGCACCAGTTTTAACTCTGAATTTCTTGTTCTCTTTGTCTGCCTTCCAATCTTTACCTTGTTTACTGATACATGTTTATACAGGATATACATGTGTATAGGGCTTATGTGGTATGTAGAATATGGTGGAAGATCACATTGCACTTTTCATCTCTCGACCTGTCAGTGAATGAAATAAAAATTAAAATACATTGGCATTCTCTTCAAAGGAAAAGGCTGTTTTTCTCCATAGATCTTCATTACATCACATTGGATTATATTGTTCTATACAATTAGAGAGTGCCAACAACACTTCCTACGAATGAGCCCTGGCTCATTTCATTCCCTGGGGCCAGCAATGTTTAATAAGTCCAAAGCACACGGTTTAACCAGTACCCTCCAGCTTGTGCACTGTAGTATTGCCAATAATTTATAAAAAGAGGATAGGAGAATGTGTGTGGGGGGTGTGTGCACATGTTGTGTATGCCACAGTAGGAGCATGTTCCATATAGACAGAGGTCGTCCAGCGCAATACACTGGGGCTGCGCTTAACTCAGTGTCTCTCTGAAGCAGAACCAGGCTCAAACCCTAATTAAACCCAGGGCGTGAATCCCTCGAGGGCAGCGATAGAAGGGTCTGTGTACTAATCCAGCCCGTGCTGACTAACAGCAGCGCTGCACAATCACTGCTGTATGAATATATTCTTCTGGCAGCTGCATGCAAACGGCAGTCTTTGCGATTCTGATGACTTTTCATTTTTATGACACTGTGTTTTAGCTTCAGGTGCGAGTGTGAGACTCCCAGTTAAGTGGCTGTTCTGATTATTTTAAGTAGTCACTAATCAAAACGCTGAGCAGAGGGGGCCGGGGGAGAAGGGGGAAAGGGATGGAGGTAAGAGATGTAAAGGAATGCGTGTAGGTTAGAAGGGGAGGGAGGAGGGCTTTGCATCTGATTTTCCTAGGCAGGGCAATTTCTTCAGTGAGGAAGGTGAGCCTGTCACTACTTGGCCCCTGTCTGCTGCAAGTACTTTAACTTCTCAGCAACCCAAATGATGGTTATAGGGAAGGGGAAATGACTGGAAGGTTTCTAGCAGCAACAGCAGAAGCAACAGCAGAGGAATACATCGTGAAAAATCAGTTTTAATAAAGCCCCAGCACTGACCTCAGAAACATAAGTATTTATATTATTGACTTCTGTATGAGGTTATTTGTTAAAAAAAAGGGAAAAAAGAAAGAAAGAAAAGAAAGTCTTTCTGTTCTTGTCTTGAGACCTGAGGAAAAAATAACTAAAATTAGAGAAACTGGAGATATAAACGCAGTGAGTAGAATAAAGCAAAATACCTCTGGGGTGTTCATCTGCCATAGTAGTCATTTCATATCTCATCTGTTATATGAATGTGATAGCTCCTTCCCTTTTTGATAGGATCATTATGTAGACTCCACAGATTCAATTCCATTTACAAGTCAATGGTGTGAGATTTTATGACAATTCTTTTTACTGGGTTGATTCTGGATGATCTTCTTCTACCGAAAAAAAAAAAAATAAGGAAAAGGGGAGGGTGTCATTTTGGTGCTCACACATGAGTGTTCTGGATACACCAGACATTTTTGTGACAGATCTAATACTGCTGTCCTATCGCGAATATGCCCAGATGTTTTTAAGCCCTGGCATTAATGCTGCCAACATTTAAAGAGGTATATGCGGAAAGAAGATCCATCATTGTTGCTGCTGCATGGAGGAATCAGTTGCTCTGGGGAGAAAGGGTAGCTGGTTTAAACTGAACTTGTAGGTCATACTGTCACATGGATGACTGACTTGTCATCAAATTCCTGGCCATGCTCAGGGTGCCTCATTCCCTTGCTCTTCCCTCAGCACTCCGTAAGGCCAGCTCCATCCTGGATCTCCACAGAGCTCACGGAGTGGTGGTGGGCATAGCTCCGAGTTCCACAGAAGAAGGAGTGCTCTTCTCTTCCGAGTTTCTGCTGTGCCTACAACAGCTGGTCTTGGTCCCAGTGTAGGCTAGTAACTGTGAGTGTGGAAAACCTGTGTTATGGAAGGCGGTATTGCCTTTTCCTAACAACAAACAGGAGTTTCTTAGAAAGGTGTGGGTTATATACCTTTGGGATAAATGACAAGATAATGAAACCCCATGTCTTGTCCTATATAAGTAGAAGAGCTGAGCTGGTTGAAGGATTGTGACAGTGAACATTGTCAATATAGACACATGCTCACAGTGAAATCCCCTCTGCTTAGGATGCCATTTCTCTGTGTTCATTGTCAACCTCCGTTCTGTCACAAGCAGGATCCACTGGAGTAATGCCCTTTCAATGCCAACAGCAGCATTGGAAGGCAAGTACCAACGTCTCAAACACAGGAGGAGCTGAAAAAGAAAGTATTTTCTTTTGTGGGGCAGTGACAAGTCAGGAAAAAGACCCCTCCTGATGTCCTTTCTGGCTGTACAGATTCCCCGCAGAAAGTAAAGAAGGAAAGGGGGATGAGCCTTCCAAATCTCCCATCACAGCGCTGGTGCAAAGTGAGACCCTACCGGCTTTCTGCAAGTGAATTTTTGTTAGGGCATGTCTTCGTGCTATGATAGAGAGCTTCTGTGGAAATGTTTTACTGTTTTGATGTACATTCTGAGCGTGCCTAATATATCTGTCTCCACACAGAGCCCCCTGGAAAAAGGAGCTGTTTCTCCTCCCCCTCCCTCAGCCACCTCTCCTACAGGCAGAGGTCTGTCCGCCAGCTCGGAGGTTGGAGCACAGGCTCATAGACTCACACTCTGTCACGGGGTGGACTCTGGTTCATCTCCCCTCCCTGCAGAGGAGGCCTGACTGGGGAGGGGGTATTCACCACCGAAAGAGGGGAAAAGGGCACTGAATAAACAAAGCAGGGGAAAAAAAATAATAAGTGACTCTCTAACCCTTGGTTAAAGCGTTTGGTGGGATAAAAGGAGACGTGGGGACTTGTACCCATGCTAATTAATCCTTACAGAGTAACCAAATAAACCATTTCCTACTGGTTCCTGGCTCAGCATGTCAGCTTGTGACAAGCCACTCTCAGACAGCAGACTTTCCTGATTTTGAAGGGGAGCCTAGATGCATAATTTAGGGGTTTGGATTCTGCCTTGCTCACAAGGTGCATAAAGGTGAGGCTGCACAATGTTCAGTATTAGTCGATGGTGGATTTAACCCTAGGCACCTCCACCTCAGCTACAAAAATTTATGAGGATGCCAAAGTTAGGAGACTCCAGTAACAGCCCTCAGACTTTTGAAGAATTTGGAAGGGGCTGAGACCCTTTACAATGTTTCCCCCAAACTACACTGCTTGCCACAGATCCTGCAGGACCCATTGCATGCCAAAACACCTCATGCCCTGATGAGATACAATAGCATAAAAGTGAATCTAGCAGCTGTTATTGATTAAGCCAAGTCATTACTTCCATGCGTATTCCCATGTGGATTTATCAGACATTTATGCCACATATAATGTTGGTCCTCCTGGGTTTGTGGCTGCCCAGGACACACATTTTACTTGAGCTCCTTCCCAGGCTCAAATCTCAGCGGACCTCCAGTCAGGCAGAATTCACACACACAGCCGTCCTTCGAGCTACAGGCAAAGGGGAGGATGACAGCGCAGCGATCAGCTCCCTCCTCCTCTGACAGATTTCTGGACTATTTGAACTAGCTTTCTCTTCCATGACAAAAATCAGAAGGGATGAACTAGCCTGTCATTTGTAATGCTCTTTGGTGAAGCAAAGTCGCTTCATAAATCTAAGATATAAGCATGATAGATGAATTATTTACTAACAGGAAGCCCTTTTCCCCTCCGAATTAAAGTACACCAGAAAACTAGAAACTGCATGAGAAAGAAAGGGACTGCAAGAAACTTACCAGGCCACAGGCACCTTTGGGGACAAATGTGAAGCAAATCTTACTGTGCTGCTTCTACATAGAAGGTAAATACTTTGATTTGCTCTTTGGTTAGTCATGGGCATGGCCCTGTCCCCTGAAAAGCTTTCCATATTGCTGTAGCCGGTTGATCGGCTGTTTCCATAGGGGTAGGGAAAGCCTAGGTGGCTGGCGACTGATAAACACAGCACCTATCTCCTGCGTTCGTCTCGAGTCTCACTTTTCCAGTCGTAACAAGTGCAATGAATTCAGTGCAACTGGGCCAAAGGAGATGTTTCTATCTTTCATTTTAGCATAGGTTATATGCTATAACATGACATTTTAAGTCATCAGCACTTTAGCTTAAATAATTATGTTTTACAGTGAGAGGGTTTTGTTTTACCTCAGTCAATTAATAACACGCCATACTGCAATTTAATAAGTGTAATGAGAAATGCTTGTTTGATTTTTTTGAAGTCACGTGCCAGGGTAAAAGATGGAGCAGGCTATTCTTTTTGACTGGTGCACGAGGTCAGTGGCAAGCCAGTATCGCTCAAGGGTGGTGTCTGTCAGCTTAGTTTCCAGACTGTGCCCTATATGTTTGAAAATGTTACAGAAACCCAAAAGCTACAGGAAATCATATTCTTAGCCAATATGTTTATCATCAATAGGGACAAAAAGATGTTTAAAGTATATGTGTGTTTGTGTGTATGTGTGTGTATATATATATATATGGATTCTCTCTTTTCTTACATACTCTGTTTTTCATTAGATATCTGTATCAAATTTGATGCTTTCTTGCACTTGACATCCTTGGGTGCAACCAGTGTCTGCACTTCCCCAGCTTCAGGCCAGCAAAATATAAGATTCTCCACTGTAGATATATACACCTCGGTTGTCTCCAAAGCTGTGGGTCCTCTTTACCTCAGTAGATATTGGACGAAACAGCCCAAAGGTTTCTCTGTCTCTCCAACTTGCCAGCACATGGGAAAAAATGAGGCTACTATTACAGCTTTAGAAGGACCATTATGTATTTTTCCAAAAGGCTCCCCTAGCTCAACCCCCTGCAGTTTGCTGGGGAGGTTATGGCTTACTGATTTGCTGGCCCCTTCAGTGCATTTATGGTGTGCAGCAGCTGCAGTCAGGCAATCATCCCATGCGGTGACCTGTCCCAGCCTGGTCCTTCAGGGAGATCGGCAGTGACCCAGGGGGTCAAATGGCCACTGAATGTATGGCCAACGACAAATGCCCATGTGCGGCTGAGAGAGGAGTGCATATCCAGAGTAGGAGTAGGTGCAGCCCTGTTTCCCTAAACAGGATTGAAAATTAATTCATAAAATTATTGGAGGTGTAATCCCTTGGTGTGGGAAACCACTTAAATGTGTGCTCCAGTCTATCCTTATTTAGGAAAGCAGTTTAAACACTCCTAGTTAGGCAAGTGCTTACGTTCCTTTTTCCTCAATAGAGTGACTTTCCTGAATTAAAGCTTTTAAGCCGGAGTGGTATGCTCACAGCATGTGCAGTTTTGCCTGCTTTTGTGAATGTTAGTTCTGTAGTGCAAATGCGATAATCTTTGTACAAAATAAGAAGTCTGCTTTCCGATGTGACTTTCGGTTTTTCACTCACATAAACCATAGAAAATCTTATAGCGTACTCTGTGCAGATTTAACATTAAAAGCTATCTTCAAACTCCACATAGGAAGACACTTTGGTGGATAATTTGTAAGAAACAATCTTTTTAATACATTTTACTCCCTTTTCTGTTCTTGAAGTCCCAAGGAGCAGTTCACAATTTCCTCAAAATGGACTCGCTATTCAAAACTACTGGCTAAATAATTTCTGCAAGTAACGATTGGTCTGTAACTCATGCATGAGCAATTGGCATTAAAAATCTGAGCTGTTTTGATTGGCCACTTCTCCCACAGGGTGTTTCTTCCCTCTTGCTAAAAGAACATATCTCTTAGACTTAGGTTCCAATTGCAGTCCTCTGTGTTTACATACTGCACACTTGGCTTTCCACAAATATTCTAGTGATGTTTGGTTAAAATTCACTTGTTGGGAAGAAGAAAAAAGTCTCATTCTCTTGAATTTAAAGTGAGTGTATTTGGGCTATATAGCACTCCAGTTTTAGCCATTAAGCACTGTGTAATCTACGCCTATGCACCATGTGCCAATCTGCCCAGACTCCTGCAATGAGCAGAGTTTTTGAATGCACTGAAGAGTTATTAGTGTGCTTTTTTTATACAATTACAGTGCAGCTGTATACGTCTGTTCCTCTGAGCCAAGCATTTTATGTGCTAGAGGTTGGCATGTGTTGGAATGATACAAATAAAAAAAATAAATATAGGAGAGTAATGTAGTTGGAAGCTGTGAATCTTGATGTTAAGGTGGGCTTACAATGAAGCATAGGTCTCTGAAGCTAGGTGGGACTGTGGCTGCTATGCCGCTGTTTTAGAGGGGAAAGGTTGTATTAAGAGAGAAAGGAGGAGAGGTTGGAAACATAATTTAGAAAGATAATTAATGCTTTGCTTAAAGTGCAAAATAAGAACTTCATGATGAAGCATCAGCTCAGGACAGCTGCCATGCAGCCAAGGCAGAACTTGAATCCTTTCGCAAACTCGGTTTTATGTCCAATCTGTCTCTTGAAGTGTACAGAAGAGAGAAGGAAAATTGCGGTAGTTAGATAAAGTAAGAAAAAAAAAGGTGTAAAATCACAACTTAGCACACACACAAATTATTCTTCTGTCCACGTGTATCCTCAATAATTTTTTTGTCTCTCTGTAATATTTCTGTGGGGTTGGGAGAGAAGGTTTAAGGCTTTAATCTTGCCATCAGCTACCCATGAGTCCAGCCAGCAGACACTGCCTACAAGACACTTTGACTCAATTAATCCATGTCACTGACCCTGCTATGCCATTTTTATGCATGAGAAGGGTTTGCTTTTGGGGTGGCACTGCCTGATAGTGCTGGTTGGAAAGAAGCTTGCAGAACCCTTCCATCAACAGCATCTCTCTGGGGCATGGTTTTTACTCCCGGGCTCTTTGCCAGCTTCTTTTGTTGCAAACTGTAGATGAACATGTCTCTCTCTGCCTGCCCATGGTTCCATTTCTTTTGCTAATTTCAAATGGACAAACAGGTATTTTTAAATGCTTTTCATCCTGAAAAATGACTTAACTCTCTTTTCTACCTGAGCTGGAGAGGAAAATAAAATCTGCTGTGGCAGATATATATATATATATACACAGAGAGTATGAAAAAAAAGAAAAGCTAATCAGTTTTCAGCATTCCTAAAACTTAGTTTCTACATACACATTTAAAAATGCTTAAAACCACTACATAAACAGAAGAAGAACCCAGCTGCTGAAACCTCTGAACTGCAATGATGGGTTCAGTGTAAGAATGTGGATGGGAAGGTATAGGATCACGGCAGGAAGGTTGGTTGCTTTTGGAATAGAGCTCTCCTTGCACAAGAGAAACAGCGAGTGAATTATTTTCTCCCTTTCTTTAAAACATTTTTGGTAGCAAGATAGATTTAGTCACAAAAATCCTAAAAAAATATATAAGGTTCATGATGTGGGGAAGAGATTTTTTTTAAATTTCATTTGGGAATAACCGAACTCGGAGGCAGTCTATCTGCCTCCTTGTCTGATGGCCCGTATTCTTCACGGCACTCCTGAGGCTGCACTCTCACCGCATATAATTCCTCCCCGGTCCAGTCCTGTGTGCAGCATGTGGACTGCTCTCTGAGGGGAGGGGGATCTGACTTGGCTGGCAGTCAGAGCAGCAGGAGCAATTGCAGATGCTGCTATTTACACTATTTTCACATTCTGAAGAACAAAGAGCAGGAGGCTGCCAACAAATCTTAGAGGCTAAGCCTTTGCCCTACACGCGAGGCGCAGCCAATGAATGCTGGCAGAAACATGCAGTGCACCACTTTGTGAGATATTGCATCTCTGTTTTGGTGGAAATGCAGTCAAGATCACTCACCGAGAAAGCAAAGCAAGGAAAAAGGAGCTTCATTGCTCAGGAGTGTCAGCCTTCTAGGGATGCGAGGCTGAATGAAATATTTCTGTCTCACGTGAATGAGCCATTCCAGGTCTCGGGGATGACTAACCCTTAAAATTCATGGTTGTGGTGGTAACTAGGATAGATGTTTATCCATCGCTCTTTAATCTAAGGTAGACATGAGCCCAAACACAGTTATTTGTATGAAGAAAGACAATTTCTGTGCAAAAGCATTCTAGAGATTTGGGGTTTGTTGCTGTCTCTGGACAGGTTTTGCCCCGTCCATGGGCTTCCCGTATGACCTCAGGCAAGTCCATCAGGCTGAGGTTTTCAATGGGATAAAAAGAGTTAAGCTCTCATTCTCCCTTTGAAATTCAAAGATACTTAAGGTTTCTCTGAAAAAAGGTCCTCTGAAAAGCCCAAGCTTGATGCCATTGTGTGCCTCGCCTTTTTTTTTTTTTTTTTTTTTCCTGGTCATGTCTATTTGCCTTTCTACTCTACTTATGAGGCAAACTGAGAAATGTGTTTGACTGCACACACAATGAGTAGGACTCTTATCTCAGTTAGAGCCTCTAGGTGTAAGACATATTAATAACAATAGTAATAGTTGCTTTTACTTATGACAGACATCTGTGTATCAGTAATACCTACACCTCGCATCGTTCATCATTAGACTGTCAGAAAAACCAGATGATACCTTAAAATTTAGTTTATTAATGAGAGTTTATTCCAGTGCTTTTTAATTATTTTTAGCGATCCAAGGATATTTTTGTACATGGACAGACCTCCTTTATTCTCTTTAAATCTAGACTTGGATTCAAAACCAGGTGTAAACATTGGAATTCAGGCGAGTTTTGGCGATGGGCTTTTGGTTTGCTTCAATTCGACATTAGAGGACCTTTGCAAAGAAGCAAGCTATGGAAGCAGCTAGGGATTCAGCATCGTCTTCCTGCAAAGGAGGGGATGCACAGACTTGGAACAATTTCAGACCTAGCTTTAATAGTTATTCATCTACCAGTCTTCCCCTCTGCTTCCCCTAGTGAAACTGAAACTGTGACATTTAAAAATATATATATAACAGTTTTAGGGAACTGGTAATTTGGAAGATCTCCCATCTTCAGCGTTTCTGTGCGCTAGCTGGGAGAAATTAGCAGAGAATAGTTTCAGTGTCACATCCTTCTGACTTGAAGGAGAATTCACAGTAATGTGAAAGACAACCAGTTTCAGAGGAACAGCATACCTTAGGACACAAGCATGATGGAGTTTAAAACTCTGGGGGTACACAATTATGCATTCCAGAGGCACCTAATTCAGATGAATAAACAGGCAGAGCATGTCTTCTCCATTACAGTACCTGCCTGACACTTGCTGAGACTTCACTAGCGAACACTTTCCCTGGGAACAGCCACAGGCTAATCCTGGATTTGTGTGCCCACAAGGAGTGAATATTGGCTATGCCTCTAGGGGACCCCTTTGGGTTTACTTTAATAAAAGGAAGAAATCTCAAGATTTGATGCAAAGAGCATATCCCAGATGGGCAGAAACATAGGCCTTTGGGCCTTGCACCTTGTGTAGTCTGTTCACTCTGTGCAAAATGAGTGTAAAGTACTAGCAGAGCTGCGCACTGCCATTTTACACCAGCTTTTTATAGGTGTTGCTGACAAGGTGCAAGGTACAAGATGACAGAGAATAGAGGCCCTTTTGCTGTTGCACAGACTTTACTGCTATTTAACTAGTTTTGGGACAATTATTTTCCAGGGGGGAAAAAAAAGGAGAAAAAAAGAACCAAAACACCACAAAGAAATTACAAATTCTTACAAGCATGGTTTATATTCAAGTAGCACATGTGTCTGAGAACCTCAAAGTACCTTTAAAATGTGAATTAATTAAAGCACCACAGTATCTGAGAAGCAGGTATTATCACAGACATTAAAAAGGAGAGAAAATACCTTGCATAGAAGCTAAGTGGTTCAGTCCTGCTGTCCTGTCACCTGGTGCAGATGGTAAACAAGGCTTTCTCATCACTAACGTATCAAAAATCTGGGGTGAGCCTAAGTTAAGCTCTTATTCCTTAAACTCTGGACAAACCAGAGAGTTACTGTAGACTTGCACACACACGCACACTCTCTCACACACACTCATACACACACACTCATTCCCTGGGGACGGTCTCAGGTGGGGGGGAGGTACTAGAGATTTTTATTTCCAGATGGCCACAAAGTGGTTTTATAAGCAATCAGGCAGATATCCTAGTTGTTCTTGGCTATAAAGTCCTTTAGAAGAAGCAGAAAAATAAATCAAGCAGGAAGGTGAAAAGGGAAAATTTGGAAGAACTTTGTTTCCCAAGCCATCCCCGCCTGAAGGAAAGATTCCCTCTCCCAAAGCTCACTGGTCTGCCAGGAAATAAACTGTCTACAGGTCACATTGCCAGTTGCACAATGATAATAACACGTATTTTCCCCAAACACCTCAAGAAACCTAAGGCATACAGTAGCGGTAGGGCCATCTCTGTACATCCACCCCAGTAACAAGGTAGAAAGATGGTACCGTGAGAATTAAAGGGCAGGCTGTGAGCAGGGGAGAGGAGAGGGTGAATGGTTTGTATAAATAAAGGTAGAGCAAACATCTCCTATTTGACAGTGCCGTGACAGTACGTACACTCTCATCTATACACAGGTGCCTGTCGGAGCAGCTACTGTAACCATGTTGTAAAATATTCAATGACTCACTGTGAATAACTGTCTCATTTAGAAGAATAATCTGGTGACAAGACCAACATTGTTAAGTTGTGTCAACTTGTTAGGAAAGACATAAAACAAAAATACTACTAACATCCGAGGGCTGGAGGCAATGTCAATAATTTTTTGGAAGTGAGCGGCTGGAGGAAAGTGAAGCTGGGCTCCAGCAGCTTAGCACAAGCTCAGTTTGCAGAGAGGAACGCAGTAAATGAGACCAAGTCTTTACAAATCAACGCCGCGCTGATTTACTGGGGTGAACCCACTGTGACAGAGATCTCTCTGCCTCAAAGATGAGCAAATATCTGTCCTTAAGTAAGAGATGCTGGGGACCCAGCTCTGCCATTTCTCCCCGCTCTCCTCCAACATTAGTGTCTCTGCTAAAGCAAAGAGCAGGCTATCGACAGGCAGCTTCTCGTCTGACCTCATTCCCCACTCTCCTGAGACTAAGACACCCACTTCCAGTTTCAGCTGCTTAGTGAAATCTGTTGCACTGCATGAGAGGAAAGAAAGGGAGGAGTGTGAGCCTCTTCCAGCTCTTCAGCCATCTTACAGGCTGGATGGACACCTGCAGAGAGCAAAACATGGTGGCAATATGGAGACTTCCAGATTGGGAAAGTGACTCCAGAGCAACACATAACACGATGTAATGTAACATAATGTAACTAATATAATATAATATGTGCAATTAATATAATATAATATAATATAATATAATATAATATAATGTAATGCAATATGACATAATGTCATTCTCACTCCCTTCCCAATAAGAAATGAGGGTGCCTGCGTGACGAGGTGCATGGGGAGTGACCAGGCCAGTAGGAAGGTGAGGCAGCAAGCCTCGGTCCAACTGGCTGCCGCTGCATCTGATTTGACTGCACTAATTGCTGTGGGTGATTCAGGCTTTGCCCCTGACAGCACTGGGACACATCTCTGCAATCTGCTGCTGCCTGCTGCTAGCTCATTTCTCTTTGTGTGGCTGATGCACGGGCTCTTGGCACACTGGCCAGCTCACACACCTCAGTAGCACCTTGTGATTAACAGGCAGAAGCACAAAGGCTCCTGGCACGCTGGCCAGCTTGTACAGCCCACTAGCCTTTGCTTTCCTGTGGCATCATGCAAAATCTGCTGAGAGGCACAAGCTGGCTGCGAGGTGAGACAAGAAGCAGAGCCAAAATGCCACAGACCATAGGGAAAATAGGGAAAAAGGAGACAGGCCAGGAGTTAGGGAATTTGTTCTCTATGATAGCTCTTAAATACCAGAGCCTGAGGTAACCATAAGAAGAAAATCAAGAACACATATTCGGTGATTAGAATCACAGAATAATTAAGAACCTGTGGAGGTCATCTAGTCCACCTCCTTCCTCAAAGCAAGACCAACTTCAAAACTAGGTCAGGTTGCCCAGGGTGTTGTCTAGTGGAGTGCTGAATATCTCCATGGATATGTCCTTTCACTGGGAAGAGCATGGCTCCATCTCCTTTATAACCTTCTGGCAGGTAGTTGGAGTCATCAGATTCACCCCACAAGTAAGTGCCGTTCTCTCAGCCTCTCCTCGTGTGACCTGACCAGCCTGGTGGTTCTCTGCCAGACTTGCTCCACATTGTCTACGTCTTCTTCGTAGCACAGAGCCCCAGAATTGGACACTACTCAGATGTGGTCTCACAAGGGTTGAACAGCAGGGAATAATCACTTCCCTTGACCTGCTGGCTACGCTCTTTCTATTGTAGCTGGCCTTCACTGCTGCTGATTCATACTGAACTTGTCCACTAGGATTCCCAGATGCCTTTTTTAGACTGGCCTGGCCAGTCACCCTCTCTTCTGTACCATTGCAGTTTTTACATCCCAGATGCAAGACTTTCCATTTGCCTTTGTTGAACTTCTTGATGTTTCTGTCACCAGATTTCTGCAGCCTGTTGAGGTCCCTCTGACTGGCAGCCCTGCTCCCAGCACGCTGGAAGCCTCCACATCCCACTTCCCGACCCCATCCCCTGCCAGTTTGGTGTCATCCAGAACCTTGATAAAGGTGCATCCCATCCCATCACTTAGGTTGTTAATGAAGATACTAAAGAGCACAGGCCTCAGTGTCAGTCTCTGAAGAATGCCACCGGTAACCATCCACCACCTGGTCTTCAAAACACTGATCATTACTTTTTAAGCCTAGCAGTCCAGACAGTTTTTCACTCACTTTGTAGTCTTCCTTGTAGTTTATATCTTTCCAATTTGCCTACAGTGACACTACAGAGATAGTGCCAAGAACTATGCTGAAGTCAAGGTAGATGACATCCACTGCTTTCTCCTTATCTACCAAGCCAGTCATCTCACTGTAGAAGATAATCAAGTTGATCAGGCACAATTTGCCTTTGGTAAATACCAACATGTTTTTTCACTGTTCTGTTCTTCATGCACTTGGCAATGGGTGCTAGGAGGCTTTGATCCATGATCTTCCCAAGGACTGCCATTAGTCTGACTGACTTGTAGCTTCCCGTATCTTTCTCCATGTCACTGATATCCACAACTCTTTAAAAAGGACAGAGAGCACCCCCACAGTAATACTGGCCTGCTCTCCCAGCAGCGCCAGAGGCAGCCCAGCTGGTCCCATGGCCTTGTACATGCCCAGTCTACAAAACTGGTTCATAGACTTATCTTCTTCTGCCACGGGCAGTACCTCACTCTACCAGACACTGCTGCCAGCCAGAGGTATTCGGGAGGCTTGAAAGAGGACCTCGCCAATGAAGTAAGGCAAAGAAGGCATTGAGCAACTGAGCCTTTCCCATGTCCTTCATCACCAGGTCCCCTGCATCCTTCAGCAGCGGGCCCACACTTTCTTGGTTGATCAGTTGTGGCCTGTTGTGCAGGAGAAGGCCCATGAGGAAACAGAGGACTGTGTCACAGTTCCCACCAAGGCGACTGGCACCAGCCTGGCTGCTCCATACTGCCAAAAAAGGGCAGCAGGACACAGACATCCTCACCCATCTGGGTGGGTTGGGGGTAGAAGAGCCCTCCCAAGGGGTCCCAAGTGGAAAAGTTAAGAGCTTCTGCTGCATATGACCAATAGGTTGCAGGAGACCCATCCATGCTGGGAATACAGACAGAAATCCGTGCTCACCTTAGAAGACAATAAATGCCTTCTGGGAAAAGAACCAGCAATCAACCCATTGATCTAACCGAGACTTAAACAGCCATAATTCAGCAAACTATTAAGACACCTATCTAGTTGTCCACTTAATAGAACTACCCTGGAAAATACCCATTCACCGAAGTTGAATAAGAATGAGTGCATTATAACTTACATTACTGCCAGCCGACAGATGGAGCAAGCTAAGATGAAACCCAGACCATTATAATATAGTGATCTTTTTGTAATTTTTTTCTATCTGAAACCACACATAACTTTTGAAGATGTAAATTTGTAAAACGTCATGCTTTATGTATTACATTTTTGGCATCTACTTTAGTTTTTAAGAATGGATGTTGTCTAATTATGCAGTGCAGCTTTGGATGAGAAAATATACTAAGTGTGCATTAAACAGACAACTTTAAATAATGGCACTTGTGCTAAGAAGTGTATTTTCTGGCAAGCAACTAATTTATAATGGTCATAGATATATGCATTAGTGTATGAAATGCTTGTCTTTATTTATTGATTTGAAGGGGCAGTATTATATTTTTGAATATGTCTTCTTTATTGGATCCTGTTTTAATCTGTAGCAGACGTCTCAGGGTATTCACACCACCTGAACAACAGACAATGAGAATAACTCTACAGTAAATAAAACAGCAATTAATACTGTGTGTTTAAAAAGAGATAAGCATATAAAATGCCAAAGTTCAGCTCTGCCCTTTTCTTCTGACTTTTTACCATGAGTCTTGGTTTGCTTTTAATGTGCATATCAACGGTAAAGAGAATGATATTAAATGACCAAATTTACTGCGTTCTTAGTGCATAAACCACTACACTAGATCTTTCTAAGCCAATTTAATTTTTAGCTTTATTCTTGGCTTAATGCAATGTTTTAGTTCATTGCACTTTTTGGATGTGCAGAAGCAAAGATAATGTGTTACACTACATTCATTTAATGTTTCATCAGACTTTTTTGGTGTATCCACCTTTTGGTTATTTAAAAATGTTTCATCCTTATCACTTCAGTCATGAAATGTAGATTCATTAAATTACTGTGCTGGGGTAGCTCAGTGCAAAAGCCTTGTTTAGGATACAGCACTGGTTTGTTCATCAGGACGCTGCTTTAAAAAAGAAAAGGCTGCCTTGTCAGTCTCTCCCCCCTAACTCATTCCCAGCAACGGGTTTCCAGCAAGACAAACCATCTGATCTCTTATTAAGTGTATTTATAAAGGTGGCCAATATATTGTTCTTTGACAATTTCAAATAAAATAAAATAAAGTAATGTTTAAACCTGAATGCACAGCGAGAAGTAACCTTTAGTTCATAACGGGAGCTTGCAAGAGCCCAACAGCTGCGTGGCAGAGTTCATGGCATCTCCAGAAAGGGTTAACAGCTGGTCTCTCTGGTGAGCCACCAGCCTGTCTCCTCTGAAAGAAAGAGATGGCATGTCACTGTCAGAGGAAGTGCAGCAGATTTTCTGACTTCTCTGCTGAGAAAATATAACATAGCTGGTTAAAACGTGGTTTAACCGTGGTTAACGGGGTTCAAGGGAGCAGGGAGTAACTTGTGTCAGTCCTTTATTTCATGTGACATATTACAAAGTGTAGGATAAGACATTTATAGCATGGGGCAGTTCAGTAGTTCACAATCACTAAAAACAAGTGCACCCAACTGTAAATGACAATTACAGGGTCCCCGTTTATCAGATATTAAATTGGCAGCATTGTAAATCAGGTGCTGTGTTTGGTGCTGGGGCTGGGAGAGGCCTCCAAGAGGGGAACCTTCTTGTTTGACTTAATTGAGATGAAAGGTTTGGGAGAGGAAAGGCTTCTGTCAAATGCAAAACTACCTGGCTGCATCCTGAACAGCAGCAGTGCAGGTGGGTCACCATTTCCAATCACACTTTTAAATAGCTTGTGGGCATCCTTTTAAAAACGAAAAAAAAGGAAAAAGAGGAAAAAGAGGAGGAGGAGGATGACATGAGAGTCTCTGCCACAAAATGGCACCTATCTGGAGTCAGAATTTCTCAGAAAGATTGTTTTTGGCTCTGGTTTGGAGTCCATCAGAGGTGCTTTGCATCAACACTGTTTCTCCTAGGTTGAATTGGAAAATGTAGACCTTAGCTCTCTGCTCTGGCGGTTTCACGAGCACTTGGCCGAGGACTCTAGCCAGAGAGGCTGGAGGGTAGGTTGAAGTCTTATTACTCCCGGGCTGACGCGCAGGCCCTGATCACTGCGTCAGCACATGGCCTCTCCTCAGCACCGCAGCATTCCAGTGCTCGGCCATCTCAGGCAAACCCACTTGTGTACCGGCCAACTCGTGCACGCGCCGACATGCCTGCCGCCCGCCCGCCCACCCACCCACACAAGATGAAGCTGCTCCCCCCAAAATAAATAAATAAAAAGAAGCTATTTAGGGCAGCATTCCCATCAGGTTTCTCTGCAAAGCAGTTTAACTGTAGTTAGTAAGTGCTTAGTGTAATCTAATAAAAGCCATTTTGCAATATTAAGCAAAAAACATCTGGTACCCAGAATTCCCTGATCATTTTTAACTAGATGCAATATCTCTCTCTCTTTCTCCTTCTCTTCACAGACATGTGAAAAATAGCCTAATAAGGATCCTTGTGGTAAAATCAGATGGAAAACGGGGAGGAAGAGTTCCACAGTCTCCAGCAGCTCATTTGAAGCTGCTCCTCCGAGTTTCACAATAATAATCAGTGCTGGCCCAGTGCCGCCGGATTATTTTGTATATTCATGAAGCTGCTCATCAGCCGTCAGGAGAATGTGCAGTAATCCTTGGATGAAATAAGGCCAATCAGTGGAATAATGAGGAAGGTAATATCTCCCAAGAGGCCTGGAGTGGGTTTTCATCAAACCCGGCTGTAGCTCTCCAACTATTTGCTTTACAAATGCAGCCTTTGATCTTTGATTTGGGGAGAAGAGGGGGAGAGACAGACGTGCTGTTGTATTGTCCAGCGTGAAAGGATAACAAGCTAGCACTGAGGAGGAGTAGGGAGGGGGGCAGAACCTGGCTTTTAAGTATCAGTCAGTTCTTGTTAACTAAAACCTCATAGCCTTTTTATTTACTGCTCTCTAATATATATTCACTTAGCAGGTCAATTGCTGGGAGATTTTTCCATGTACATATGCAGACCATAAGCCTGTTCTAATCACGATGCACCAGGCCTGTAAGAATAGCCCCCTCACGTCACTCACTCTTCCTAGCCCCCCTTTCCCCTCTCTAGAAAGCGATGGAGAATGGCTGAGGAACCTCAGTGAAATCACATCTGGAGCACTGAGATCACACAATGGGTACAAAATGGAAAAGGAAAAAAGAAAAAAATCCGGTTGTTTCAAGGGGCCATTTTATCTGTATAACCCAGAAATAGTCCTGAAAGAAGAAAGCTCAGATTACATAGATGCTGTAAAGCATCATGTTGATATTTTTTATCACTATAAACTAAATTTAGTACAATATAATTAGCAATGCAAATCAGTAGAACACACTGCCTATAAGGCTGATCTTGAAAGCCCAGTGACGTTTAAGGGCATATTATAAAGAGAGTGTTCACAAAGGCCTTGGATGCAGTTGGGGGACAGAGACAGGAAAATAACTGTTTACCATAATCACCTTTGTTTCATTTTTTTCTCCCATAGCTCTTTACATCCTCCACCTCCTCCTCATGTACCACATTAAGACTCTCTTGTCACACAGTCACAACTGAATCCTTCCTTCTTTACTACCCTACCCACACCTTTGTTAATTTTTTTTTCATACATTTTGTGTTTCTTTACATAGCAACTGAAATAAAAATTCCCTGTATCTTGTTAAGGGAGTACTTGGTTGTCGATGAAACAGCAGAATTACGATTCACTCCTGAGCTGTGTTTTCATAGACACACATATTCCACAAGAGTCTGTGTAACATATTCTCTGGATCAGACATTCATGGTGCTATATGGATTTACCCCATCAGACAATCTTTTACCTATGCTCAGTAGGCCTGATCCTGAGGTTTGCATTTTGTTTTAATTCAGAAAAAATAGTCTATGAAGTTAATTTATAGTTTTGCTTGTAAATATTTTCATGCAACCTCAAGCTGTCACTATTCCTTCTTTTAATTTTTAGGACAGTAAGACACCAGGATTAAAAAGGTACAAAAAAAAAAAAAAAAAGAAGAAAGAAAAGCCCTAGCCATTGATTTAATATTTTGCTTTGTTTTCTATCTTTTAAGCAATCAGTTTTAGGAAAGCATGGACTGTAAACTTAATTCCAACTAAAATGGAAGTGTTGGTAAAAGGAGAGGAATTGGCTTTTGACCAGTATCTGATCATCTTTATAAGGTCATACCCTCAGAACCTCAGACCGTGGCAATTTCAGGCTTTTACTGTAAACCCTGCAGTTCTTTCACAAGTGTGTTGGGCTTTGAGTGCAATACCTAATATTTGACTGTAATATATCCATGGCAATACTTTACCTGGCTTACATATGATTCTGAGCTGATAGTAGGTCAAATCCTGCAAGTCTCATTCAAGTCAGACTCCTATGAAGACCAGTGACAGTGAAAATGATCAATCATAAAAAATAATACCCTCATCAGTTTCCAAAATAAACAAGATTTTTGTCTTTCTGAGGTACTTCCTGGGATGCGTCTGGGGCTTGACTTCACAGTCATTGTTTGTAACAGTGAAACCCTCCAGCTGATCCTTCTCTCTGGAAGTAGGAATTAATATATAACAATATATGTTGTCATCCATATAACCTTTCTTCGCTAAGGAAAACATTTTCAAAGGTTGAAAAGGAGTGAAGCCAGTTTAAAATATTTTAAAGAGCAAGAATGCCAATGAAATTGACACAGACCCACTCTGAGCCTCAACTTCAGAAGCGTTTCAGGCATTAGTGTAACTGAAACTAAGGATGCTCCGCACTTCTGCCTCACCAGCATGGCTCGCTAAAAACACTGGCAACATTCACAGTCAGCAGCTGCTTTTGAAAATATGGCCACTGCTGCATGATGTTGGCATTCACAAGTGCTGCATGGCTGGTAAGCAGCACCTACCATGACGACCAGCAGCAGGAACGACATTTCAGTAGGCAGTGATTCACCTTTTTCTGACCAGGGTTCCTGCTCTGTGTGTTGCCTTCCATTACCTACAACTAGGAGACTTGAAGTGGAAACTTTCAAGCAATGCAGATATTATGAAGCTGACTTTAGCAACCTAACTTCATTCGTGCTCGTGCTAGATGTTAGAAAGAGACCATTTTAGCAATCTGTGAAAGGGCTAAATTTGACATTTGATTCACCCTATTCTAGGATTTTAAACTGTGATGTAAATTAGTCAGAAACCGGTCTTTCTTCCATTTTCTCTTTTCAAAATGTAATACAGTTAAATGACAGAGATTAATTACTAAAGTAATTACTGTTGGAAAGCAAAAGGACAGTTGTATGAGACAGTCTCTCTCATGATGACCAAGTCTTTCTTGACAATTATGCTTAATTCCAACAATGATTATTCTGTGTGGCAAAATCTATCAGCACAAGGGCACACAAGCATTGATGCATTTTCACTCACTAGGAAAGATGAGAATGAGGTAATTATATTTGACTGAGGCTCAGACGTTTTCATTCCCAGGGGCATCTCTAGGACCTTTTTTTGGAGGGATACATATAATCTCCTCCCTTCCCTGCACTGAGTACCCCATTTATTCCACTTCTGCTGCTCCTTTAGTCAGAATTGAATAAAATTAGTCCCTTCTTATGTAGGCTACAACTCCTCTCTGTCTTGCACTTACGCACACACACATACATAGACTCATACACATGTGAAAATTTCTGTCTCCATCTCTCAGCATTTATGGGGCATTTATGGGGACTCGGTTGCATTTTTTCTAGCCAAAACAAGGAGGCTGTGTTTTCAAATCACTAAAGATCTTGCTCTGTTCACTAAACAGAGCAAAGGTTTCAAACAATTATTTGGAAAAGAAGGCTAAGAAGTTATATAAGTAATTGCTGATCGATGTAACTTTTTCACAGTACCCAAGTACCCAAACTCACTGTAAACGAACTGCAACCACTTCTAAGGGCAAGATATTGTATGACATTCATATGGTTGATGATATCTCTTTCAAATAGCTCGGCTAAAATTTGCCGAATGGTCTCTTCCCTGTAAAAAACAAACAGCCACCATCTCATTAGTCAGTGCTGAAATCCTTTACCCACAGCACTAGATGCCACCAATATGTCACCAGAGGCAGAGGATGTTATAGTCTTAAAATGAACAGTTCATTCTAAGTACTGATAGAAGGAAAATGAATGTACCCTACCATGCTTTCCTTTATTTCTCTGAGTTTCTGTCCTAACCAGACACAGCTGCACTTTAATAATCTTTGAAGTATATCGGGAAAAGCTTTTCTGCATAAGAGTGCGTGTACCTAATTGTGTGTGTGTGTGTGTGCGCGCGCGCGCGCATGTGCGTGCATGTGAGAGAGAGAGAGGGAGAGAAGAGGCTTCAGGCTCTAGTGCTTCCTTCCAGGTGTCTTCGTCTGCATGATTTCATCTGTGAACCATAATCAACTTCCTTAATGAAATACGTAATTAACATATTATAATTGTGGTAAAGATGATTTTGACAGAAATCATTTTCCATATCTAATACTATGCTAATTTAATCTGTTCCTCACTCCCCGACATGACCTTTAGTGATTAAGTTTCATGGCAGAATTGTTTTTTTTTTTTTTTTTTTTGGTGATGGATTGATTTATCCACAGCAGTTGATACCCCTCTCCCTTCCATGGCTGTCATTTTCTCTGTGCCTCTGCTACGAAAGGAGAACACAGGGATGAGTGGACATACGGGGAAAAGAAGTGAGGACCCACTGTAGGGTTTTGTTCTGCATGGGGTCCTGAAAGCTGATTATAGGAAGATTCAAGGGAGGAGGTGATTAGATTGGCTACTGACACAACAAACTTCTCCCTCTGGTAAAAATGTCTATAATGTACGTCAGCAGAGAAAAAGATACAGCTTGGTAGGCAAGAGGGAACCAAGAAAGATACATTAGACAGTGTTTATATGTAACTAGAATGTTTATAGCCATTAAGTGTTAACTGTCTTTCCACCTCCAGGTACTTTGAGGTGTAATCTCCAGGAACCATTTTAAAATGAAAGGCATGTCAGTGGCACTGTAGAGAAGACTTTGGTAGCACATTGCCGCCTCATGTCAGGGAGGCAATTTCCTAGTCGGCTCCTGAGGGCTGACACTGAGTAGATGCTGGAGGAGTGAGCAAGTTTATCAGGCCAAGGTAGAAAGCTGATTCTAGACAGAGTATTAGACTCCCAGTTTGCTTCCCTACCAAGATGATTTACTTCTGATGACAACGGGCAGAAAATAAAGAGGACCTCAGTTCGTCGTGGGCACCCTCCAATTCTTTTTTCTCTAGAAGGGAAATGAGAGCTTTTCAGTGAACTACCTCAATCCTTGTGAAAAATCTGGGATCCATTTGTTTTGAGATATGGAGGCTATTTATTTTTTATGGGAAGGAGGCAGACTGTGGATAATGATACAGAAGGTAAAGCTGGAATACGTATTTTCATGCCACTGCAGCATTGTTCCTCAGAATACATTTGCTGGTGTTTGGGCCAGTCTGCTTTGTAACTATCACAGGTGATTTGCCTTATGAAATTGTGCTGCAGCTGAATGGATCTGGTTACCAAGAAGTCTGTACCATCTTAAATTATTCTTTTTCTTCTGGGTGCTAGATTACCTTCATCAATTAGTAGATCGTTGTCATGCTAACCTCCCTTCCATCTCCATTTACTCATGTCTTAGCCAACCTTTTTTTTCTTTATTGTTAAATTTCTCCAACTGAATTCCCTCCATGATCGAGGATCCCCTTGGTAATGAAGTGCGCAAAGCTGAGCAAACTGCTTTGAGTAAGGTTTGCATTAGTGCACACAAAGAGGGACTTTTGCCTCCATATATCAGAGGTATAAAGCCCCCCACAGAGGCTGGCCAAAATCACACTCATACTTTTTCACTGCTGTATGACATCACAGAATTTTGTCCATCATCACCCGTGTATATACCTTTTGGCATTATCACTTCTCACTTTTCAAATTTCTTCTTCTACTTGGATATCTGTTTTATTCTTTAGGTTATCTCCTGTACTCCGCCTTGCATTACTTGGACATGATTTTCAAATTGATCTCATTTGCCTAATCCTGGAGGGTTGGGGTTTTTTTTAAATCCAATTCTAACTTCTAACAGTTGTCCAGCTACATTACAAATTATAACATGATCTGTGCATGATCAGTATTCTGCAACCTAATTAGATCTGTTCAATTATACAGAATGAAAAAGAAATCAAACAGTTGATGAATATGATAATGTTTATCTTAATGCAGCATTTTTTGAGAAACAGATTCCTAGCGAAGCCTTGGAAAAGATCCTATAAAGTACATTTTATTTTATAAATATATGCATGTAATTTTTAGTAGAGTTTGGAGTATTTAACATTCAGAAGAACAAGGAAAAGTGTACAGGGAAGAATGACAGGGGAAAACAAAGATCTCTGTATCTGGAAAGATAGACTAGGACTGTTCAACCCATAAAAAAGATGAGGCAGAAGGATCTTATAAAGTTCTGTAAAATCATGGGTGGCATGTGAAAGGTGAACAGAAAACAATTTGATGTTTCTGACGGTACAGAAACTAGACAGCAGCAAATAAAATGATTATGTATGGGATTTAGACAAACAAAAGTATGTATATGGTGAATAAATTCAGAAGCATAAGTCATTCTGGTTGTTGATGATGTTCAGATAGGTTCCCAATGTGACTAGGAAAAAACAAAAAAAGAAAAAGAAATATCAGGACTATTAGATATGAAGACACAGCTTCTGGTTAAGATAGACTGATTTCAGAAAAGTAGGATGGTAAACTAGAGGAAGTTTCTTGTTCTTATATGTTTTACTTATTTATGGGAGATTTTCCTGGTTTTCAATGTCATGACTTTATTCCAGATCTTGTAGTTGCATGATAGCAAAACAAGGTTTGAAAATATGGCCCTAATATCATACTGATTACAAAAAAAGTAAAATAAATGCAGGAGTTACCGATCTCCTTTATAATCTGAGGGTTGAGGGAGTGTCATAATTTTTAATTCTTCCATCCACAGAGTTATCAATGCATATTTTTCAAATGAATAATAACATGTAGATTAACAACTCTCACTGCTTATGCTACATCTGGATTGTGGTCCTTAAAATTTTCATGTGACCTGGGTCTGGGGTTTGTGAGGTGAAGGTTTAGTCCTTCGTTGCCGCAGTGTCTCGTCTCTGCTCACCTCGCAGAGCACTAGTATGGCAACAAACTGACAGTGTGGCAGATCAAGTGTGAGCTGCATTTGGCAGATCTGTGTAGAGGAGCTTGTATCTCGGCTACCTGTGCAATACTGCCTATTATATTTAGTGCATTTAAGTCTCTTTCTTTCATTAGCATAGGAGTCACATATACACTTCAATGAGGAAACACACTATTTCCATTAACCTAGACTAAAAGCATGATATTAAACTAAATACCTTAACATAAATATTTCCCCAGCAATAGTTTACAGAAAAATCATGGTACTGAAAAATGACATATGATCTTCGTTTGCATTTGGCAGCTCAGTATTAAGACATTAAAGAAGCTGAGAATTGCAGTTTTGGGCCCAGTCCTCAACCGGTACACATTAACATTTGTTTTTGCTCTGGTTTACACAAGTAGATGACCAGTCCCAGGCTAACAGGACAAAACAAAGCCCCCCAAATCTAATTTTATAGACTGTATTCAAGAGTATAAAATAAAAAGAAAAATCTATTTGAAATGATTGTTGATGGGGTTCAACACTGTGAACCTAAAAGACTCTTTGTTCTCTATCTTTGCAAATAAAATTGTCACTTTTTAATTAACTTAGTGCCATTTTTGGGGGTTTATTTCAATATAAATCTGTAAAGCTGGTAAAACTCACCTCCACTGAAGATGAACGTCTGTATGGGAAATTGCGATAGAAGCACAGTGTCTTTTCTGTTCTCAACCAGCTACACTTTTAGCTGGATTATCTACATTCTGCTCTTTTTTATACATACGCTGTGCTTTACTAGGTGAACCCATTTTCTTTAATTCCAAAGTAACGTTTTTAGCAGGGAGGAAAAATTTCATTTTGCTGGAGACTTCAATACAGTTAACTTAGCTCACAGCAGATAAAGACCTGAAGGGCAGGGGAAAGAGAGTCTATTGGTAGCTTGTGAATATACATATCTTGTATCATTTCCAGCTCTGCTTTCCCTGGGGAGGTTGCTCTGTGTGTTTTGCCCCTTTCTGTACTAGCACTTCTTCCCACAGTGCAATTTTCAACATATTCATATATCGCCTTGAACATCTTTGGAGCGCTTGGCAGGTCCCCAAATGTTCATGTGGGCTGAGAAAGTCGTAGACACTTCAGTCAGGATTCTTCATAGACTCTTGAGCTGCGGGGCAATTTGTACATTTGGCATCCCATGGTGTCCATCCAATAACTCAGCCCTAGCCAAGAAAATTAAATCTAAAATCAGTAATATGGAACTGTGTTATATATATGAGCAGTGTGTCATGATTTTTCTGCCTTGAAAAGGCACTGTGGTGAGTCACTAGAGTTACATGGTGTCTCTAAGTGGCCTTTATGAAACAACTAAGCAGGTTCTGAGGGAGTCATGGTTGCTATAAAATGAATTTGAAAAGGAAATACAATAAGGGGAGTTATGGGTCAGATTTTAAAAGGTTAGGTATCTAACAACTTTAGAAATCTGGCCCTACAAGCCTGTGTTTCTTCTGCATTTGTTGGGAGGAGGAGGAGGGGAGCGAGGGGATAGTTAAAGATGTCAGCAGGAAAGTTGCCAAGTTGGTCTGGGTTTGTAATGGGCTTCTTCATACCTCTTTCACCTTAGGGATTTTTTAATTATTTTTTTAAACTATATTGCACTGTTCTGTATCTTGCTCTCATCAACTCATGTAACATAACTTGCTATAGCATAACATAATGTTAAGCAATGAAATATGAAACAAATACAGCATCATTTTATTCTCTTCCACTCCCCCCCCCCCAAAATAACACAGCTAAGAGGCAGGTAGAAGCTGCTAATCTGGGAGTAAATAGATACCTCCATGATGAAGTAATGCAAAATAGGGTTTTTATTATGACTTTAGGCCATTCATTAAAATTGATCTCCCAATTAGAATGGAGGATTGACTACAATTCCTTTCAGACCTTACAGGGAGGAAAAACACAGTTTGTGTCATAATACTCTCTTCTCAAATTCCTCAGCCTACCCAGAGGCGTGAATTCTGTAGCCATTATGTGTGCCTGACTGTAGGGTAACATTTAAATATCAGTTCCATATGACTAGAGATGTGTCAATAATTCTAAAGATAGAGATGTGTCAAGAAGCAGTTGGCTGAGTCAGCTAACTGCAATATTTGCTGACTCTTACAGCCGCATACAGTCACCGAGCCACTTCCATTCAACACTTCAGTTTTGTTGGTGTACTGATAAATTGACAACACATATGGTACTGCATCTAATTTGGAGATGAATTGTATTCATTTTCATTCCAGCTCAAACTCCATGCAGTATAACAATATCGTGCTTAGGCAAAGCAGCCCAGTTACACCAAGCAACAAATACTTATTTTCAGCATGCTTCTCAATTTGCTGTGTGATTTTTCCACTGGCAGCTGCACCAATATACCTCCAGAAACAACTTCTTTTAAATTAAAAATCCTGGAATTAAACCAGATTTAGCTGAGGGTAAAACTGGGACCACTGTATGTATATCTGGGGTATTCATACATAGTTTAAAGGGATCCTATCAGGAAAAAACCACAACTATCCACAAAGTCTGATTTGGATTTACTGTACCTTCAATTATTAAGGTCCGAATAATTTTAAAGAGTTCATTTACTTTTCCATTGCTATGGAGCCATCTTGGATCCTAAAAGATGGCCCAGATTCACTGCTCTCTCTGATCAGTTTTTCTTCCTGACTTTCTTTCAGGATCACTGCGTATTTCACTGTGGCTTCACACGGCTTTGAACAGAAAAGGGTAAACAAAGGAAAGGGTTTCTAGAGTTGTTGGAAAACCATCATACTATTCCTGTTCCTTGTGTCCACAGATAGTCCTTGTGTTAACAAGGCTGGGTGGAGGTGGGTTGGGAACCAGACCACAGGAAGGACGTACAGAATCCAGTTTCTTACTTGTGGCTTGAGGACTCCTCTTGGATTTCACCAGACCTTCACCCCTATACTTCTGCAGGTCCTCCAGGCCTCACATGGCCAGAGACAATTTGGCAGAAAGGCAAAATGACTGATTGCCATCAGTCAGCCCTACTAAGGTTGGAAGTTTGAGCATTTCATGAAGAATCTGACACAATTCAGTTTATTCCCATAAGAAAGCTGCTTCCTCGCTGCAGCTTGAGGCCCTTCTTAATCTAAAGAAAATGTATTTCCATTGTCTTTGTCCCTTTGCAACTTTCCACCTTTGACTGACCGACTTATAAATGTAGGTAGTACCAGTCAATGAAGTAATAAGCAGTTTTTTCAACATCATTTTAAACCCAGATGTAAAACATACAAATGGGATTTATCGTTATGTTAGAAGACCCAGGCAAGACATTAATGAAATTGTGACGCTCATCAGACAGAGCTAAACCTGAATCTTCCCTGCCTGCATAAACTGTGGAGTCATGTTTCATTTTATATATGATAACTTTTCCAATGTTACAGTGAAGAATAGCACCAGAAAGCAACTTTTTGCACATTAGACGTTTGTTCAATTAATAATTAAATCTTCCTTTACTAGGGGTGCTTACTGGAAAGATTTGTAAGCAAAGCCACAACACAGCTCCATATTCTCCATTAGTCCCAAATAAATAAGAGAGAAGTCATTAGCAGGGTTTTGATTAAAATGGGAGAATCATCCTCCTCAAATAAAAGACCCCCCCAAAAAAAATCTAATCCAAAAAAGGGGTATTCTTAAACCTGCACATTAAAAATTGCCAAAAAATGGAAATCACCCTGTTAGATTTCCACTGAAGTGCCCTCCCCTTTCCCAGATGCTCTAATGCTGACTAGCATTTACAGAAGATCAGATGCTTTGGTATCGCCTATGTAAGGAGGGGTGATTCCCATAGTTCGAGGCTTAGCAGAGAGAAGACTCTATCAGCATTTGACTCTATCAGCATTTTACTTGCAAAACACAACAGTCTGAAACGGTTGAAATGTTTTCCCAGTGAGATATTTTTCTGTCTGAGGAAAAACGTTTCATCAAAAGTGAACCTTCCTGAAGGAAAATGACAAAAGATAATTTAAAAAGCTCAGAATAAAATGCTTCACTGATAGTTTGCTTTTTCATTTGAGAAAGCAAAATGATTGCAGGAAATCCTTACCTTTCCTGGTCATTCTTTCTACCTAATCGCCTCTCTGCACGGGTAGCCTCGCACAGCTATGTGACTCCTCTCCTGTTTTAACAAAGAAGGCTTCTGTCCAGTGAAGAACCTCCTGAAAAGTAGACCTTCTGCTGGACTTTTCCACCATCTCATCTCTGATCTTAGACTCAAGGAAAACTTTGTTGAAGAAATGATTAGGAACAGTAGTAACAGCTCTGCTGCAGAGTTGGAGGCCTTTGTCTGGTGTTGAAGATGTGCACTTTTTAAAACAATGCCACAATCTACTTGTAGATTTCAAGATACAAAGACATCTTTCAATTTCTGTTTTATTGCGTATCAAGGCTGAGACTTGCATGAATACTTGCTCAGCATGGAATAGTTTTCACATGTCTACCACCTTAAGTACATATTTTTTAGTTCTTTCCTTCTTAAAAATAAAATCAAATAATAATAACAGGGTCTTTTCTTTCATCATGTTGGAAAGTTTATGTATTCTTATCCCCTCCTCCACAAGTCCTTCAGGGATTATTTAATTATGGTCTTGCAGAAAGCTCTGCTGTATGGGATTTGGGTTTATGGGAAGTTCAGTTTTGCCTTTTCTTTTCTTTTATTTCTGCTGAGGGTCTCTTATGCAACATTTGACTGTTTTATTTTTATGACTTAAAGCAATAAATTGTGTTTTAGAGAAAGAAAGCAGACAAGGTCTTTTTTGAATTTGCCTTTGTATTTCCTAGAGTACAGAATGCAAGCAATAATTTCTGGCTGTAACTTATATATATATTTTTGAGGGGGTGGAGGAAGGAAATTACTACCTACTTTTTATATACATACATATTTTTTAACAAAGCAATAGGGATTTATATGGACACAATTGTTTAGAAAGTCCCAGAAGAATAATTCTGAGATGATGTGAAGTTATACACATATGCAAGTCTTTCAAAAAGTCCACATGGCCTACAGTCTTCAGATTTTAAACAGCTTCTGACTGTTATATACATAAAAAAATGTTTAGAAAAATGACATATTTTTATTACTTTTATCTGACAATCTAATTGAGTCCCAGACCATGCATATATCAAAAAGCCATTATCAGCAGTGGCTTAATGCAAGGGAGGGGCACCCATCCCTCCCCATCTCTTTTGCTTAGCCCCAGGGCTTGGTTTCTTCATGTGAAAGGTGTCTAAAGACAGAGAGGAATCTTTACCACACTGAATATAGCGAGAAAACAAATCTCTTCCCACCCACCACCGCAACAAAAATATTCTCTGCTATTCAGCAAAACAGTCTAGAATTATGAGTTGCCTTTGACAAACACAGCCCATAAGGGCTTTGTCACATAAATCACACACTGTGTGACCCTAAGACATTTTTCTATTATTTAATATTTAACAAAGGATTTGCACAATGGTGACACCATGCCAATCCTAAACCCATTTAAATCTTTAAGCAGCAAGTTTTTAATCATGGGGTGAGTAGGTGAAATAGTCTCTGCTGAGCAACACTTATTTTTCACCAAATAGATGCAATTTGAATGCTTCTCTTCTCCATAAGAATCGTTGACCATCTAATTATGGTAGCAGTAGGTAATTTACATACCAAGCACAACCAGATTATTACAAGCCAAATAGATGAAGTTTTTTTCTACTTCTAGAACTAAAGCATAGTTCATATTAATGGTTGAATGGGTGCAGATAAAATAAGAGTCGACCTGAGCCTCTGAACAGAAATTGAACAGAGCTAAAGCAAACCTTGTCACATGCAGAATAGTTGCTCTCATAGCACAGAAGTTCATTTTTGGGTCACATATTGCCCTTAAACAACTGGGTTAGTTAAGGTCAGTCAGTCTATGGCCACTGACTGATAAAAGCATCCCTATTGCTGCAGTAAGAAATATTTCTAGCACCATACATCATGTCATATGTACCCAGAACAAGTTGGATGAATCCCCAACTCTATGTAGTCTCAAAAGCAGGAAAGGTCAAAAGTTTTCTTCTTGCTACAGGATACTCTGCTACTATGTGTGTATCAAATTAGATTGCACATACAACAAGCTATGGAGATGACTTGTGAACTCCTTTTATTTGACACATATTAAACAGCATATAGCATGCAGACAGCTGATAGATCCTGGGGCCAAAAATGATGTTTAGATTCAGTTTTTTATTTTAACTATAGATAAGTTTGGGTGGGTTTTTGTTTTGTTTTGTTTTGTTTTTAATGCGGTAGCAGTTCCATAACATCAAGGAAAAGATCATTGCTGCATTTGGAAACAGATTTTTGGTATAATGACAAGGTGAAAAAAAATTCAAGTCGAACAAAAAAATTTGCTTTTACAAAATGAAAAGTTTTCAGTGCTTTTATTTTTTTCAAAAAAGATGTTAACATTTAATACATTTAAAATACAATTTAAATTTTAAATAATGTTGAAGAGAAAATTTTACTGAAAAATTATTTTGTCAAAACAAAGAATGGTTAGTTCATCAAAACACTAACATCTAATTTATTCTTTTTCTTTCTAAAACGTTTTCAATGATTCTTTAATGAATGAATCAATAAAATTGATAGAATTTACAAAATATACATAAATTAAAAATGTATATTTTTATTAAGATGTCTTCCATGCAGCGTATTTTAGAAAATACATTTGTTCTAGAAGGGCAACATCTTTGATGATCTTTCTGTGGAAGAGTCACAGTAGCCCATAGATAAGGCTATATTTGGAGAAGCTATAATAAACAGCTAGGTTTAGCAGCTAAAAAAGTCTTTTTATGAAAGCACTAATGGCAGGCTTTGGGTGTTGTATTTTTAATTTGACACCATTGTAGTAAGTACTTATTAGAGGTTTGGATTTGATTCTGGCTGGCTGACTGTATCTGTATCAAGCAAAACCTTAAACCTGAATTGCCTTGTTATTTTCAGGGGGACTTTAAGTTACCACAAAGCTGGAGTAATGATGAAAAATCCTTAATACACAATTTTCTGTAGTTTTTAAATAGCTGTTCAATCCTGATCCAGCTGTTTTATGTTGATATTACATAATAAAACAACTAAAAAGCTGGATTAACCTGCTTCTCAAAGATTCTCTGAACACTGAGCTGTCTAAATTGGCATAAAGCCACTTACAAAGCTTTCTCTCCTGCCCATTGACAGAGAAGTTAGGAAGGCGTCTATTTTTTTGCTAAAAACTAAACCCCAAAACATTATGTTTAAAATTGAAATAGTCCTGAATGGTATCCTCTATTTGCAGTTTGGGATTAATAGGTTATCTAGATATGCTATTTTTTTCATTACTGACAATGTTACTGCCTTTGGATAATAAACTTAACATAGCATGTTGGTCACCTAGATTTTAATCAAATCCCTTTTGGTTTCACACAAGGTGAAGTTTTGCTACCAATGAAACCAAAGGCAAAGCTCCCCTAACTTCAACCAGATTAGGATTTTTAACATCCCAGTTTCTGAATCAAGAAAAAGTAAACACTCATAAAATGGTAAAACAGGCTTTGCAGACAGGTAACTAGTCTGTTGTTTCTTGTGTTATTGCTTACTCTTCCAATTCCAAATTTTAACATGTATTATAAATTCTTTTTTTTTTTTTTGGCTTTTCCTTATAATTTTTAATATGGTTTTATTATAATGATCCAGAAAATACGATCTTTTGCCCTCTTCTGGCATGATTTGACAACCAGATTTTTCACATTTGTGTGTGTATGTGTGTGTGTGTGTGTCTGTCTGTCTGTCTGTTTATTCCAGTTATAAGTAAGGATATATGCAAGGATAATCATTTGAAAAATACAAACCAATGCCTGTGCCTTTCCCAACGATCTAGGTTCATATTGGGAACACTAGTCCCTTGTGAATAAGGCTTCTATAAAAATTCAGTCAATAAGTGTTTAATACAGATATTGACGAAGTTTTATAGGGTCTTGATTCATAAAGGACTAGCGCTAGCAGTATTGAACACTCTTCACGATTTGCATTCTAAATCACCTTGCAAATTGATGGCACTTATCTAGGAAGAAAGTTAAAAAGTTAAGTCTTGAGCATTCACTGCTTAGGAAAGTAACTGATTAAGTACCAAACCAAACAGAACTATAAAAGGGATTTATGTACTCAGAACATCTTGTCTAATTGAAAGAAAAAATATTTATGCCAAACTGTAGGAATGAATGTGTTTATGCTTTTAATTTATTTTTCAATGACGTGATTCTTAGCATTCTGGCAGTATCTTGTTGTAGAGGTTTGGGATTCTGCAGGTGATGCCTGTAGACACTGAGAAATATATGTGGATAATAAGTATGCCTTAAATAAGTTATCTGCACTGTGTGATGCTCTTCGGGCATTTCAGGTAATGAGTGTAGGACATATTCAGATCAGCTACCATAGACACCTTACTTAATCACAAGCATTACTGAGAATACTTCTACCAAGAGGGCAGTTCAGATTGCTGAGCATTTGGAGTTACCAAACCATGATCCCTGTCCAGCCAGTGGAGAGACCTTACAGCACCTCCTTGTCAGTGTGTCTAACTTAAAGGCTAGGGCTATCCTAAAAATACCCATACACCCAGAAAGGTGGTAAAACTACCTGTATTGATTGTGAATAGCATAGTTTGAGCTGTAACAATACTGATGTGTTGGTATTTTACAAAGGGCAGATGGGACAAACCCAACTGTCAATTTTTTGGAAAGTAAGCCTGGGGGGCAGTTCAGAGCATGATGATGGAGACATTGCAACAGAATAAGACCTGCAACTACCTGGGCTTAGATTTGGGAATACGTTTATGGAGCAGTTCGTCAGGTCTGCCCTAAAGAAAGTTCATCCTAGTCCATACGCATGCACTTCCCTCCAGTGTGGCCTTTGCTGCGTGGATGTTTCTAAATCATTTGGACTAGTTTTAGTTTCTTCATTGTCTTCATGAAGTGAAGTGGGAAGTGATCGTGCCCCTGTACTTGGCACTGGTGAGGCTGCACCTCGAATACTGTGTTCAGTTTTGGGCCCCTCACTACAAGAAGGACGTCGAGGTGCTGGAGCGTGTCCAGAGAAGGGCAACGAGGCTGGTGAAGGGTCTGGAGAACAAGTCCTATGAGGAGTGGCTGAGGGAACTGGGGTTGTTTAGCCTGGAGAAGAGGAGGCTGAGGGGAGACCTCATCGCTCTCTACAACTACCTGGAAGGAGGTTGTAGCGAGGTGGGTGTCGGTCTCTTCTCCCAAGTAACAAGCGATAGGACGAGAGGAAATGGCCTCAAGTTGCACCAGGGGAGGTTTAGATTGGATGTAAGGAAAAATTTCTTTCCTGAAAGAGTGGTGAAACATTGGGACAGGCTGCCCAGGGAAGTGGTTGAGTCCCCATCCCTGGAGGTATTTAAAAGACGTCTAGCTGAGGTGCTTAGGGACATGGTTTAGTGGGCATGGTGGTGTTGGGTTGAGGGTTGGACTCGATGATCTTAGAGGTCTTTTCCAACCTTAATGATTCTATGATTCTATGATTCTATGATTCATATACGCCTAGTGAACTAAAAATAACTACATGAGAAAATAATGATCCAAGAGTAGGACTCTAGACTGGTAAGAATTGCAATATTAATTTCAAGGGGTGCGTGGATTATGACTTTCCTACATGATGCTAAGAGACCAGAAACCAGCTATATCCACTTCCTGAAAAATGTGGCAGTAGAATGGTTAGAGGCAAACCATTTACCTCAGATTTATGAAGGAATCAAAAGAACAAAAATCACTTGTACTATTTACCTCTCTAGATTTTGCTCATGGAAAAGTTTCTCACATGGTGGACAAACGTATTGCAAAAAGATAACGGGAGACAGGTGGGCCAAAGAACAAAAGAAAGCTAATGCATCCAGAGTAAATCATGACTGCAAACACATTTGGAAATATTGCTATTGATCTTCACAAGATAAGGATGTGAATGCCTGCACGTGCGCATATGCATTAGCAAACTTTAACCCACCTGCTGACAAAAGACTGCTCTGACAGCTGTTCATTCAGTTGGAGTGTGTTTTGTACACAGTTACAAAAGATACGAGCCTGCCAATTTGATAGATGGTCTCTTTATTATTGTTTAGAAGAGGAAGAATACACTATTTTGGTATTTGACCTCTTTCACTCCACAAACTTGAAAGAAGAGTATCAGAAATGCTCAAAGGATGCAGAATTGTGCCGTTACACACCTACAATTCAAAACATACATATTCAAATAATGAAAAGTGAACACAATGTGCTTAGCAAGAATGGCAAGGTTTGGGCCCTGGGCAATATTATGTCTGACCACCTAACTACACAACATTTTAGTCAGCACTGTCAGACGGGACTGGAGAGTAGCTATGTCTGTATTCCACCCAAGCCTTTGTTCTGTTTTTAAGTCCTTGGGCAAATAACTCAATCTGTGCATGTCATCAACACTACCTGTACAGAGGTGTTAATAATCCTTACTTTCATACAAATCCTTACCTTTCCTACAGCTAAGGTGGGGGAGGCAGAGGGATTTATAGCTGAACTGACTCAGAATATTGGGGCCACTTTCGATATTGGGGTCAAATTTGGGGTTCTGCCATGGTTTTGACACTAAAGTAAATCTAATCTTTGATAAAATCAAATGTATTAAACAGGGGTAGTTAATTATAATCAATTCTGTTATGGACAGACTTACATCAACATGCTTATACTCATTCCTGTATAGTTTATATCAATTTCCAAAGCTGATTTTGACAGCGTAGTGTTGTATATTATAGCATCAAAACCTACTCCCTAGGCTTATTTTCTTCATCAGTAAAACAATGCTTCCTTCTTCCTGCAGTACTTTTTCTGTATAGTTTGTGGACAGAAACTGTTACATGTTTGTATGCAGCAAAATGTTTCAAAACTGGTTGGAGGCTCTATGCATTACAGCAGCACAGGAATTAAAGTATATCTTAGCACATTTGATTTGTGGTGTTAGATTTCTAGTTATTCATATCACTAGTTAAAGCCTAGATACTACAAATCTTCAGTCACCCAATTAGTCTTTAGCTATTGAAGCCAGCAAGACTTTTTGTATGGGTAGAGTCAATTTACATATATCAAGGTTTATAATATTGGCTTTTTAGTTTTATTTGCTCTTTCAAACATTTACTTCAGTATAGCAATATTTAAGCATTTCATTTCAAGATACTGTATGGATTGAATCAGCTGACAACCCTGTAAAGAGAAAAGCTTCATATATCTTGGACACTGCCCTTCATCTAAACTGACAGATCCTGGAGAGCTCTATCATTTCCAGATCCAAAAGCTTACATGTTCTGACCCCATGTGGGGGCCAGAACAGGGGGTTCCAAGTCTTTCTTCCCCTCTTTCTCCCTCCCCTCCTTCCCCACCACATATAAACACTACTTCTCTTCCCTGGCAAGAGGGAAACCCAAAAACCACAGGACAGTAAATAACCGAGACAACCCGGACCATTTGTCCAGCAAGGACAATTAGGAAGCAAGACCCTTCAACATGTCACTGTCCACAGTACCTTGGGAGCATCCTTTCTGCTCTTCAGACATCAGGTGCCCAGAGGTCCCAGCCTTGCTCTCTCTTCTGAATATAGTTGCTATAAATTATGTAGGGAAAGGGGATGCTACCCTCCCACCCACGCTGCATACAACAACAAAGAGTAACACAAGCTGGTCCCCAGAAGGTGTGGAGCAATGTGATCTACACTCATGAACCTCAAGGCACTCTGACTCATGTTGCACTTCGTTCTCTACAGGGTGTTTTGGAGCCCTGTGTATTTGGACAATATTTGTTTAGTGCTTAGAAAACCTAGAGCACTTGAAGTCTTATCCATCTTCTGTCATACTAAATAGGATCTTCCCATTTACATTACTAACAGCTGAGCTAACCTCTTAAATGTAGCTAAATGTTATTAGTCGTTATACAGAGAAATTTAACTTTTGCCACTTAGAGAATCTTTATATTTATGGCTTCGAGAACAGAATTACCTGATTTCATCAGTTATTATCCACTAACATATTCTTCACATTCTATCTAGTGTTGCTGGTTTATTATATTGACCTCATTTCCACTGTCACTGCAATTTAACTTCTGTATTTATATTTCACAGATATTTTCTATAATTTAAAAAATTACAGCTGCAGTATGAGAGCAGTAACAGTCACACAGTAAACTTTGCATTCAGATGATCATCAGTGCTCCCAGATTAAGGACTCAAGAGGAGACAACCTGAATAAAATCTGATTAAAGTGATAAAAATGGTCAGACAGAAAAATGAGGGGGAAGAACAGGGTTTGTAATATTAAAATCCTGGAAATGGTTTCTCCTGAAATATCAAGCATCAGAATTTCTTGAACTGTGATCCACAGAGCTCTTGGAATAGTGTGCAGAAAGGCAACTTGCTAAAATATTGGCTTCTTCTCTACTGTAAAGAAATAAAAGGAAAAAGACAGGTAAATTTTCCTAATATTGTCTTGACCATATTGGCAATTACTCTGCAGAACTAGTAAAGTACGGCGGAGGAAAAACTTGTGCATCTACATGGCTCAGTAAAACAAGCTCCCCTTTAAATACTGGTGTGGTAGAAAGATATGTAGAAGATACAAACCTACTGCTTCGGGTAATGGGTGGGGCAAGGAGGGGACAGGAAGGTCCAAACTGTGAATCTAGATAGTCAAGCTGAACAGCTTTGCAAGTATGTAGCAGCATGAGCCAGAATGTCAGATCTGAGTATTAAAACTAAGGATGGGTAACGAGGCAGTTGCTTTATATGAAGGAAATTTTAGAAATTCAGCAGTTCAGACCTTGGGAAGATTACATTTATTTTCTAGTGGGAAAGTTTATATTAGAGCATTTTCACAATGTTAACTCTTCTGATTTAAATTCTATTTCAAAAAAACTAATCAATTACTTTAGGGGGTTTAATTCCTGCATTAAAAAATTATCAGATCAAACGAAACAGAAGACTAAACTGAGGACTAAACCGATCTAAATGTTTCCACTTAAACTCTGAAAATCCTGAGTGGGTTTAGCGAAACTGGTATGGTTTGTCAAAAGACCCCACCAAAGCGAAATGACAGCCCACAATTTCTACTGCCTTTCATGCCATTTCAACGTTTGCTTTAGTAAATTACTTCCATCTCAGCAACTTTGCTTCTCCAGGAATGTAAGATATTCCTAAATTCTACACAATTTGGAATGTTATCGTAAATTATACTCTGCAAAAATCTGTCTTTCTTCATATCAGTAGCAACATTATCTTTGAGAAGTGGCTATTACTGAAAAATAGACCTGCAGCAACGGAACTATCCAGATGTGAAAGAGACTGAAAAAGCCACTCATTTATTTATGCATCCTAAATCCCCCTCACTCTCCATTTTTATATGTATTTTGAATTGCCTGTTCAGTTGCTTTGTTTTGGCCCTGACCCAGTAAATAGCTTTAATATATGTTTGTCTTGAAGTTATTTGGGGGCAAGACCTGACTATGTACTTTCTATAAAATTCTTACCACAATGGTGAGTGGTTGTTGTAGTGGTGGCCAGTCAAATTACATATTGGTATTTATGTACATTAGGATGAAGATATGGTATTGCGTCTAGAGAAAGGAATCAGAAGGTCTTCTCTTCCCACGTGTTCCTACTTCGAATTTTTCTAAGATTCAGTTGACTCCTCTTTCTTGACTGTTCCAAGTTTTCATCAGGATGCAGGGAAATTTGGAAGAAGATACCTTTTCTCTTTCTAAGCAGAAATTACAGAATTAGTTTTCTCTTTAAAAATATGTGGAACAAAAAATTGCTCCACAAAATAAAAATGCAACTTCAAAAGAATATAAAAATACATAATCAGTGAAGAATTAACCTGTAGCAGACTATTCCAGCAAGGCATAGAAAATAAGGAGAAAAGATTTTTAAATCCAAGAGATTTCACAAGTGTTCAGAAAGAATTCTATCATCTACAGCTCAAACCCCAAATCTTTCAAAATGAAATGAATCCAGCACTTTATACATAGTTCAGAAGCTCTCTGCAAGGCTGTTGGCTTTTTTTTCTTCTTTTTTTAGTTTTTCCAAGGCTGATTTATTTTTTACTGGCTAGCTAACAGTGTATAAAAATCCTCTAAAATTTACAGCATATGTATTGAAGATTTTGGTTTAAATTTTGTTTGTGATATGGTAAAAACTAATTTTAACTTTGGATTTCTTTTTTTAAAAGACATGTTGATAACTTGGGTCTGACCAAACTGCTTTGCCTGACTAAAAACCTGAGTTTCTTTGTTAGTATTGAAATAGCTGTGATTTGAGTCAATGGCATTACCCAAAAAAACCCCAAACAGCCCTCCTCCCTCAAGAGCAATCAACAGTTTAAGTCAAGACTCAGCAGGGTTTTTCTTCCAGGCGTACTCCTACTTTTCTGTCTGTTGGAAAAAGCCAAAGTCTTGCCTTACAACCTGGAAGGAAACTCCTCCTGCAGGGCACTGAAGAAAGACTCTTAGCGACAGGATACCTTCAGTTTTATCCGTGGTGATCTGCTCTCTCTGATTACAGCTTTTCAGATTTTCCTTGGGGTCTTTCTGCTCTTTGATTGTCTACAATTTTGTTCTTAATCACCTGTCTTAATGTCATATCAGATTTGGTTTCTCCCAAAAGTCAGTGTGTACCCAGAAATAAGGCTTCTCTCTCTATACAGATAGGTGACTTTCTCATAGCCATGACCCATTTGCCTTCTTTCCACTGCATACCCATTCTGGGAATTCCCAATCCTTAGTCATCTTAAACACAACAGCAAGCTGGTCTAAGCACTTAAAAGCCAGCTTGTCCCTAAATAACTCAGATGAAAAGCTTTGAAACCATGATTCAGAATAGATGCCATCAAGAAAAGAAAGACATGATTGAAACAAGAAATAATTCTAGATTCAATGTGAGAATCTGGCAGATCTTTATTATCTGCAGTACATACACACTCTGCCAAAATGCAGTGCTTGAGCCGTAAAGATATCTCATTGCAGCTGCTGAGGCATGACTCCAAGCCATACTCTGGTTTTGTACCCAGAGATGCTCTCAGTCAGCTCAGCTGAGAGTATTTGGCCTTTAAGCCTAGAAATGAATACTGCCCACAAGACCCACTTCTGTGGCCTCATTTATGGGACACTGTTGGAGCACCTGTTCTGGTGACTCATCTACACCATGGAGACCAGCACATCTACTATGGGCACAATTATTTAGAATAAACAGTCTTTGCTGAGAAAATAAAACCAGATTATGAAAATTAACTTGCAAAAAATATGAAAAAGATACCTGAAATGGACCTATAATTATCCAAAATGGAATTAACTACATGAAATAGTTACCCTGTCCGAGAGCAGAAGGTGAAGGATATGGAGCCTCAGTACTGTGCCATTGACTCACTTTCCATGTGTCCTGGCAATCATGACAATACATGACAGACAGAGAAGAAGAATAGTCTTCCTTCAGCTGTAAGTACATCCAACTCTGAGTCCAGTCTAGAGTAAATCTGTACCCAGTAATTACAGTCTGTACTTTCTGTATCTAATTCGTAAAAGCCTGGTATTGCAGTTTTGCTTGAATTTTCTTTCTGTGAAAACTACTCTTGCGCGTCTTTCTGCCTAGTGGCAGAGTTTCAGGAGGACAGATGATGACTCACAACAGAGTACAGTCTGCTAAAAGGTGAAGAACATGGGTAAATACTCCCTGAAGCTGAGGAAGGAATTGAAAGTAGGTCTCCTACATCTGCAGTGAGTGAACTAATTACAATTACATTGCGGAATGGGGAGCATGTAGGATCTTTCAGTAACACCATATTTTTTATTGAACTCAGCTAGATGGTTGCCAAGACAAGCTCAAAACAAATCTGCTATACCAGATCCATTGGAGATTTCAGCATAGTATGTGGATCCCAGCTAGACTCAGACATTAAAGAAATACCAAACTTTAATCTTACTTCTGCTAAAATGATAGGACTTCTCTTTATGCACAGAAGCAGAACTCTGGACATCAGGAGAATTTTACTAGTGAAAATGTTGGCATTCACAAACTTCCAAATAGGTTTTGACTCAGGACCCTAAATTCCACCCAAGTGCACCACTGTAGTTAGCAAAAACCTTCCATGAACAGGGTCTAAATGACTTGAACAACATATCTCAGGAAGCCCTTGTTGGAGTATGATAGGACCGAGTAATTAATTAACATCCTCACAACGGGATTCTTTTTCCTCCATGCAACAAGAGAAAGCATTTGTAGACGGCTCAAGAGCCCTTTGCAGTCATCAAGCTGCTTATTTATGCAGCACTGAAAAATATGCAATACAATGAAGCAGATTCTCAACTGCAAATGCATGTATTAGTCCAAGCAGAGGATGCTGGCTAATCAGAGAAGGAGTTAGGACTTCAAAGTCCCCTGTCTTTTTCCATGTTAAAACAGGTTAAAATGGCTAAAGGGTTTTTTGAAATTGCATCTTCTGACAACAGTTTGTAAACATTTATCATAGAGTTTCTGAGCACAGTGAAATCCAGCCATGCCATTGAGATGCTCCCCTGCTTTATGCTGAAGGAACACAGGAATTAGTAGGGGATCTGGCTATTTCTGCAACACATGCATTGTGGATGCCACATAGTTCTTCCAAAGAAGAACCAAGAATCTGGTATTTTCTATTATTCATGAATAGTCACTGCCAAAAATCTGGAGTAATTTATCTCAGTAGACTCATCTCCATCTTGTCTCCCCTCCCATGATTAATCTTTCATTCCTCCTAAACTAATTGCTTGATTTTGGATGTGAATTTATCATACTTCCATTGCTCATAGCAAATCTGAACATAAGTGGACATTGTCTATCTCAATATCTCTGTCATGGTAGAGGGAGAAAGGACAAGACAAGAGAAGTCTGGAGGGGAAGTCCAAAAATACGTTGGGGAAAAATACAAGTAGAAAATCTTGAGTTCTCACTTAAAAAAAAAAAAAAAGAATTTGTATGTGTTTATATTGGATCTGATCTTGTATTTAAAATAACAGACACAATCCAGAGTTCAACAGCAGACCTGGATCTAGATAGTTAAAAGCAATCTGTGTTGTTCTGCTCTGTGGTTTTGGTTCAGGTTCAATGCTAGTTCTGAGAAGTGATCTCATTAAGATGAGTGTAGCAGCTCATTCTACCAAAGATTTGCCTAAAATTTTCAAAGGCATTTGAGAACAATAGTAAATCCTTGGTATGGATTATCTGGCAAAACCACAGAGGAGAAATTGTCTGAGCTTGCATTCATGCATTCCTCAGGAAGAAGGACATGGCACTACTTAATCACCAGTTGTGTTGTTTGGGTTACCAGAGTCAGTTTTCTCTCCTGCTGGAGCTCAAATACCATCCGTAGAGTCTGGTTTTCCCCAGAGGATCCTTGACACTGACGGGTTCCAGTGTCGTATCTCTCGTTCTCAACATACCCCTGCAACAGATGAACACCTAGCTAGGTTCCTTCTCTCCTTCATCCCCCCCATCAGTCTTTGAAGACTAGTCCATAACGTAATGGACAGTATAATGGACATTATAGATGAAAAGAAAAATTGAATTAAAACAATTACTTCACATTTGTCTTATACACTTAGTGTTATAAGACACTACATTCCTGAAAAATGAAATATACTTAACCCTTTCCTGCCAAATTTGAAAACAGTTTTACTCACCACCTTCATCATATTCTCAGGTCAGCAGCAATCCCTGCATTTCTGCCTTGTTATGAACACGAGTCCCTACTTTGCAGTGCTGAGGCACAATATTATCAAGTACTAAAAAACAGTATTTCCCCCACAGAATTTGCAATCTTAATATATTGCAAAGGGGAAAAGGTGAAAAAATCTGAATGCACGTGTCGAGGAAATGGTGACACAGTAGGAGCCGAGAGAGAAAGCATCATCCTCAGCACACTGATTTTCCGGCCACTGCTGGGTGCTCCACAGCAGAATGGGAATTGAAGTGAAGACATGACGTGCAGTTGATCGTGGCACAGAGGAAAGCACAGGGGACAGACAGAAAAGCTTACCTGGCAGGTAGTAAGGGCCTGCTGAGGTTACCTAAGCTGTTGTGGTACAAATTTGGTGGGGCTGTCCACTACTCAAGAGCTCGGTCTCTGTGGAGGGACCAGTCTATGGGCTGCAAAACTGATTCCCCAGGTTAATGGCATGAAGAAGGCAAACTGACTGCTGCAGACGTTGTGTGTGTTTGTACACATCGCTCCTCTCAACACCTTCTCTGCAATGTCAGCTTAACTGTGGAGGATAGGTCTACTTTAAAATCAGGCCAGGGATCAAATGGAGCATCGTTTGTAAAGGTGCCCAGGAAATATACTATCTCAGCTCTGTCTAGGCCCCTACAGTTCCCAGTGCTGGCGACTCTGAAGATTTTAATATGAATCTTGCATTATTTCAGCGCAATCAAAATGAAATACTTTGGAACACTTCATTTTGTGAAAAATTCTGAGAATTGGACTTGTTTCAATTTGGAGTGAATCCATATGTTAAGTTCTTGGAATTTCCTGTAGGAAATACCATTTTTCAACCGACTCTGCTCCAGAGGGTAAGACGAGGCTCATTGGCAGCAGAGCATGAAGGAGCCTCTGTGTCACCATCTTTGTTTTAGTTATTCTTCAGACAAACTGAAGTTTGCCAGGACTGTAAGAAGACCTGTTTATTTCATACAAACCGTGGACTTCCAGGTGTTGTGGCTTTCAGTCATTATCAATCTCTCGATTTGCAAAGGCAAGAGGCAATCTCTAGTCTACTTCAATCTATCTCGTGTACAGCTCCACAAAATTCATAGAGATAAACCAGAAAAAGCTATATTTTCTGGTTTTCTTTATTCCTTAAAAGCAGAGTAGTTGTTTTTCAGTTTGGTCAAACCCTAAAACATATTCACAGGTAAGTTGAATTTGTTCCAAGAATGCCAAGTAATCGCAAAGGTCATTTGATAGATTCATGAGCAGTTTCTAAGGCAAGTGAGGAAGTCTTTATTTAAGATTAACCTGACCCAGGCTGATGCTGGTGATGTGTTGCATTCTTGAGGTCCTTTGGGATGAAGGCACTAAGCAACTGGAACAATTATATGCAGTATGGAAATATCTGTTTTACACATAGATTGGCAGATATTGTACTCTCATGTCTGAATATATTTCTCCATACTGGTTCAGCTCATAACTTGTTATGAACATTTTTTATTCTTTCTTGCTAGCATATGTCTGCTTTTATCTCATCCATTACTGGCACATGTATCCTCACAACATAATACCATAGCGGCCATTTTAGTATAACAGATGGGCAAGAGGATTATTTGTCTTGATACTTCATTCAGAAACAACGTTTTGTTTATATTTTGTATTGACAGTAAAAAGCTTTTCAACCAATGGGGTTTTTCTTCTGAGTTAGTTTCATTTTATTTTATTTTTTAGTGATCCAAAAAGGCATACTCTTTCTTTTTTTTACTTCAAGAACAGAATGATAGCACTGCCTGGGGGTTACCCGTAGCAGTATGCTAACTTCTAACGCAAATCAAACGCAAAGGCTGATGAAGAAGAGATGCAAAATTGCTACTGTACCATTGGAAATAAAACTTAAACATGAAATTCAAAGGCTGCATGTCTGCTAATGCAAAGGAAAAAAAAAAACTATTAGGAAAAAAAAACCTATCAGAAATAATCAAAACCAGAAAAAAAAAGAACTAGGTTCCTCACAAATCAAAATGGATTTTGAGATTTATCGGATACATTTTTTTTTGGTAATTTTTATACTAAAAACAAACAGGCAGGCAAAGCAGGGAATAGTTAACTGCTTTGGGGAGGAAGGAATAGCATAAGGTGTGGGGCTTCTGATTGCATATAACTGTATGTGTTTTGTCTCTTTTTCTTCCTTTGGAGCACCGAAATTTTATGCTTCAGGTATGGGTGACCTGATCATCACATAAACGCTCCTCATGGTGAACAGAGTTATTGTCCCTCTGAACTGAAGGTAGGACCTTCCTTGGGTTTACCTTGCTCAGGATTTCACACTTCTAGCAATCACTGTGTGAAACTAAAGCTAGATTACTGTGCTTAACATGTATCTGTAAAAAGAGATTCATATTCCTAGAGCTTGCAGTCCTCACTGAACACATAAATCAGGGGAAAGTTTTACTGTCCAAGTAATAGTATGGCTGGAATGTATCACTGGGGGATTGGTATCCCTTAGATGAAACAACTGACACTAATTGAAAAAGCAAAATCTGGATTGAGATGCACAAGTTTAAAGTCAATATGTTGCAGAAACCTCCAATTTGGGGTTTGGATCAGCCAGATTTTCCACTTTCTGGATTGGGACCGAAGTCAGAAATTTTATTAGCTCCTAGAAGGTCATTTAGAGCGTTTTCTACATAAATACAACTAAAACCCCTTTTTGAGTTAATTCAGTTCATGAAAATATTGAGACTGCATTGCTCAGCTAATAATTAGTGAGAAGTACGCTATGAAATTATTGATGACTGGTATCAGTGACCATTAACAGTGAGATGGTAAATTCGGGTTCAGATGCCCATCAGGAGAATTTTAGGAACATCTAGAAAAACTTAAAATGTCTATAGGGACAATTTAATCCTACTTCTACAGGTCCATGGGGAGTTTCTCCATAAACTTATATATAAACTAAGACTGGAAACATGCTAACCCATACTTTACATAGCACCATTTCTTTCTATTACATATGAGAGAGAAACAGAATGTTTGATTTTGCTCCATTTTCCTGAGTCCCAGCAAGAGCTCCCTGTTCAGCCAGGCCGGTCATCTTCCCTGCCCATTCTTTTTATGGCACATGGGGACAGCCTGCTCCTGCGCCTTTAAGATGTCCTTCTTGAAGAACATCCAGAAGCTTTCCTGGACCGCTTTGCTGTTCAGGACCATCTCCCAGGGGACTCTCTCAACCAGCGTCCTGAACAGGCCAAAGTCCGCCCTCTGGAAGTCCATGGTTGCGGTTTTGCTGCCCCCCCTCCTTACTTCACCAAGAACCGAGAATTCTACCATTTCATGGTCGCTAAGCCCAAGACGGCCTCCGACCACCACATCTCCCACCAGTCCTTCTCTGTTTGTAAACAGCAGGTCGAGCGAGGCACCTCCCCTGGTAGGCTCACTTACCAGCTGTGTCAGGAAGTTGTCTTCCACACACTCCAGGAACCTCCTAGACTGCTTCCTCTCTGCCGTGTTGTATTGCCAGCAGACAAGTTGTTCAAAGTTGTTTCCAGCAAACAAGTTGTTCTTATACAGAACAACTCAACCAGAGGGTAGAGAAAGCAAAGCACCTGCATTTATAAATTACACAGAGATTTTCCTTTGCGGAGAACTTCCAACATTCAGCTTACTGAGTTCTACTATGTGAATATTTGGAATACACAGTGAATAAAATTTGTTAGCAAAATATGATAAAGCAGTTAAGTAGGCTGCAATTTCATTTTCCTGATGACATCACTATAACAGATAATAAAAAACCCTCAATGTTTTTACATTTTCCCTCGTTTCTTTTGTCTAGCTTTAGCTTTTTAGTGGGCATTGAAACAAACATATGTGAACCTAAGTATTGGTACTACTAAACTTTTGAATGTTGCTATTCCCCCGACATGCCAATTACTTCTAGAAAGTTTGGGTTATCTAAAAATGTTTCTGTTTGATTCATCTTCTCCCCCAACCTTTTCTGATTTTCTGGGTTTCCTGGTTATTCAACTGAGTACAAATTGCTGTTCATACAGATGCACTGCCATGATTTCTGATTTGCAGGCTGTCACTCCCATTAATAACCTACTAGGCTGTCATGCTGTCATTCCTTGCTGCTGCAACGATTTGTTTCAAACATAGGGGCTGATTCATGAAGAATAAAAAAAGCAGTTGTCCTGTTTTACAGGAACCTCAAAATATTTATGCAGAAAATGTATGAAAAGCACACACACCACTTTTATCCTGAAGAATGTGATTGCCAAATATCCAACTTGTTTTCCTGAGAGGAAAGAGAAAGAATATAGGCTGGATTCTCTGCTCAATTTTTTCTATATGAAAACATAATGCTTTTAATAAAATCTTCCCCTTGTAAAATAGCCCACGTTCAGTTCCAGAGCTATGATATGATAACTTCCCAGGATGATGCAATGGCTTAAAAACTGATATCAAAGCTCATTTTAGGCTTTTTTTCTTTTTTTATTTCTCACCCTGTCTTTCCTAGAAGTATTAATGGCAGCTATCTTAGCAACAAAAGAGAAAAAAATATCAGTGCCCTTCAGCCTTTTGTTTTTCTTTCCTGATTCGGAGGTACTTGCCCAAATTTCACTCTGTGATATTGGTGCAGCCACATTGCCTCTTACAGACTAGTGCTTTTAGAAAAGAGAAAACAACGTGGCCAGCTGGATCCAATGTTCAATATCCCTCTATACTGTTGGGCTACTGCGTGACCACGAAAGGTCAGATAATTTTCAGGATGGGCAAAACCTCGCTGATGAATAAACTGGCACATGCGTCCACACAAAGCGGAAAATGAACCGGACCTGAATCAAAACCTACATGGGTTTTGGCCCATCTGCAGGTGTCAAGGGACTCCCCTCACCCTGCAGATTGGAGGCAGACAGCTCATTTGACAGGTGCTGCTGGTGACCAGGGGAGAGCAGGGCAGGTCCCCTCCGCTGTGCCTGCTCCCCCGAGCACTTCCTGGCGCAGCGTGGGCATCGTGCCGGGATGTCTGGCTCAGCGGTAGCGGGGCCGGCCGGCCCCCTCTCAAAACACCTCATCCCAGCATTCGCCATTCAGCTCACATACCCGCAGTGTTTCGAGGAGCTGGAGCTGCCAGGAGCTGAGCTCCTGCACTTTTTCCCCCGCCAAGGCCTGACGGTTGGCACGTCTCCCAAAGAAACAAGCAGAAGAAGGTTTCTGAAGAAGGAAAAGAAATAAGAGAACAACACAGGATGCTAATGTAAATCAAAACTGGGAGAGAAGATGAATGCGGAGGTTGTTTGGATCTCAGATGCAGTTCTGGCTCCTGGTTTCCCATTTTTCCCCTGTCATCCCCGAGCTGCTTCTCTCCAGCCCAGACCTGCGCTATTCGAGCAGTGCGAAAGTTTCCGCTCCCCTTCCCCTCCTCTCCCCGCACCGCTCTCTGCCTGCTCCAAGTACTGCCTACAGATGGCTGCTAATGAGTGGACTACTTTAAAATACCTACTTAAAAATACTTAAATTATTAGGCTGACTTTGTACACTGTAATTTAAACCAATATTTTAAAGAGGCAGCCTCCCTGTTACAGTTATTGTTACCTTCTGTCAGGCTTACACATTAACCCACTTGAAAATCTGTCCCTTCCAAACAGTGTCAGCAGCCAGTCCCAAACCTGTCAATGCCATAGTATTTTCTAAATTGATGTTTAATTAATGAAGTACTATAGCAACAGGTTCTCTCTCTCCTTTTTTAATTTGATCTCCATGGCATTATAGGAACCTAAAGCTTCCACTAGGCATATATTCCTACCGTTTCCTTGTCAGAGGAAATGTATATTCATTTTAGTCTTGTGGAGGCAATTACAGTAGCCACCAGTTGCCTACAGCAGCTAATCAAAGTGATAACCTGCAAGTTCTCAACTCCCCATGAGACAGCCCACTTGCCTCCAGCTGATGAATGCCAAAAGAGCAGCATGGGCCCACTAGTAATGACACCAGCATCTAAGAGAAGTTTTTAACTAACCCATGGTTTTATAAAGATTCTATTAACATCTCATAAAAAGAGGTCTAGATAAAACATGCTAATAAGATTTTTTTTTTTTTAAAGGGAAATACCAGTGCTGATGTAAATGTCCATTGTAAAATATTAAGCTGGTATGTGCCTACTTGTAACCTTTGTGCCTCTCATGTTGTGAAAAGTGATGAAGTCTTCCCCGAGTGTTTTCAAGCGTGTGAGTAACCTCTGACTAATATACTAGCACGTCCTTGCCCACGTCCAGCCACACAGTCAAGCACGTGCTTCATCTTAAACAAATGCGCAATTCCGTCGATTTCAAAAGGATTCAGGGGCTTAAAGTTAAATATATTGGAGCACCGTAGGAAAGTGGGCTATTATACTACTGGAAAGTATTATCCCAGATTGTTAGTTTACATATTAATTTGTGCTGCCTACAACTGCAATAAACAAAGCAAATTTTAGAAGTAGAAGAAAACAGCATTTATAAATAGTTCACAATTACTTGCTAGCAGAAGGAATTCACCACATTGGTAGGAAACCTTTAGGTTCTTCTGCATGACCAGTCCCTTGCTTTTGCTGGAATTTTATTATTTAGAACACAGACATACTTGGCAACAATATGACCCTCTCCATAATCTGCCACCGTAGTAGTGACAAAAGCAGCATGAAAGATACACACTATATTTTTGCGCTATTCCATCAACGTATTTCAGAGTTCAGTGTATAAAAATTTAAAGTAAAGTGAATGAAAAAATTTGAAGGCTGCTTCTCAGACCTTTACTTGATTCAGTATCATAGACTTCACAACCAAAAAGAAAACCACAGCTTCATGGTTTCGTTAAGATCCTCTAAAAACAACAAAAAAAGAGCCCCACAGAACCCCCTTTCCCCTGAAACGTAAAAGCTACCCACATGAAGAAATTCTCTGTGGCTGTGCAGTTACTTTAATCTAGTTATTAAATCCGAGGTTTCTCTTTAAGGCTTCTGGCCAGGTTTTGACATTGGAGTTCAGGATATTCTAATTAGCTGCGGTCCCAAAGGAGGCGTTCCTGGCTTCTTCCCTGTGTAGTCGGGAGTCCTGGAGGACTCCAGGCTGCAGGCTGCAAGGAGAGCAGGTTAGGTTAGTACATTTCCTACCCGTGTCACTCTCATCGTCCAGGGAATGGACTTCTGCTCTACCATTTCCTAGTCTCATTAAAAAGTTGGTGAGCTTTTAAAGGCTGCCGTTTCCATTTTTTAGGACTGTCACCACCTGCAGCAGCCATTTCGTGCTTTGAAAGACACACATCATCATGCTATTATTATTACTTGCTTGCACTAGCACTCAAAGGACTTGAACGAGGCCAGCCCAGTAGCTCAGAGTACTTCTCCGCAATAGAGGAAGAGGTGATCACCGCCTTGGGAGCTTAGGCGATACCCAGCTCGAAGATCACACCAGCTCAGTCATGTAAGCAAAACCAACTTTTTCCCCGTAACAAATGTGAGGACAAATAGTTTATCTTAATTTGAAAAATCAAGTTTAAAAAAATCTGCCAGCACCTTTCTCTCTGAACAGCACCAAGACGGAGGGTATTCCTCAGCTGCAGCGATGCCCGCTGGGGGCAGCCTGTGGGTTCAGCCCTCCCCAGCGCTGGGGGTTGGTACCAGCACTCACCCTCCTGCCTGTGCTGGACACCCTCCTCCTCAGGAGGAGGGAGAGGGGTGAAAAACCCTTGAATTCCCACCCTGGAGTGGTCTTTGTGATTTCTCCTCCAGCACTAGGGAGGCAAAACCAGGGGCGAGGGGACGAGCGATGGGCTCAGACTCTCCGTCTGAGGCGCGTGCTCATCCTTTGCAGAGAGCTGCCCGGGGAAGCCAGTGCCTGACACCAGGGCGGCTCTGCACGCTAAAACAATCCTGAAGAGGCTCTGTTTCAGACAAAAAGGATATACAATTTTGACTTTTTAGTGCTGGCTATTTTAATCTTTTAAGAGATTACAACAGACTGAAATAACTGGGAATAATGGGCAGAAGGCAGGTACGGTAGATAAAATGAAACGACAAACCCTTTAATAAATAGATAGCAGACATCTCATCCTTACATAAGCAAGTACGTATTACACATGTAGGATGCTTTTCAGCACTGGCCCCCAGTACACCAGCAATATCTGAAGCCCAGAAACTCTTTGCCTGTCATACTTTCATGACTTTTGACTTAGTTTGGGGGCTCATGATAGGCCTGGCTATGAATTAATATTTAGTGTGAGAGGCGTTTTGTGAGTGACCTCAATCCGACGGGATGAAATGCTGAAGCTCTAGCGATCCTTTCATTTCAGTAGGAGCTGCATGCGGCTGTGCCAAGGCTTCCCTCAGTTCTTGTCTCCAAATCTCCCTGACAGCTCGAGGAGATAACTAGGGGAAAGCAAGGTTCAACCTCACATTTTTTTCCTATTTCCCCAGTTTCCACCAGTGTTGAATGTAATTACAACGCAGTGGGAAAATCATATAGAAAGAGACTTTTTTACTCAACAGTCCTGCTTCCTGTTCCTGCCCGCAGCCGGAACCAATGAATTTCTGCAGATTTTGAACAGCAAAAGCACATTTCTAAAATTTTTCACCCTCTCAGCATAACATGATATAGCTTATGTATCAGGAGGACAGTCTGGCTAATTTGGGAACAGAAGCTTAGAATTGCCTGGGAAGTGGGATAATATTTCCATGAAGATTTTGGCATTTCTTTTTTGCATTTCAAACTTCAGCAACACAAATGTACACAAAGACTCAGAACTGCAAACTTCAAAATGTTTTGATTTACCTTTCAAGATAATGGTTAGCTAAATTCTCACTGCAGGACCAAACCCTCTTCTTATAAATGTTTTAGATGAAATATAAGAAAGGTTGTATCTTTGAAGCCGTGAGACAAATCTGAAGACAATTCAGCAGTAAGTGAAGCAGAATTTGCCCTGTATAATCTCGGTTACAAATAACGACCCCAAGTAAGGAATGGCTTTCCTTTCTAGGCCAACAGAAACACCTTTTGTAAACTGCATACATTTGATCTGAGACACTGAGAGACAATAACCAAAATCATTCCCACACTTAGATTTCTATGGGCACTTTTCAGAATCAAGTTTAAATTTTCTCACTTTAGAAAGTATGGAGTAAGATATTCACCCTCTGTATTTCAGATATCTATTGAAATAAGACGGTGTTCCTAAAATCTGATTTCATTTTCCTCCAATAACACAGAGACGTGACACCTAACGGATGATACTAGCTGTCAGCTTTATGCAACCATATCTGTAGACTTCAGACAATTATCTGTAATCAATAGCTGTAGCATCATGGTAATAAAATTATAGTACTTACATATAATTACACTTACGCTCAAATATATCCAGTTCCATTCAGAGCATATATCAATGGAGTAAATCTTGGTAAGTCAGTAATTCTCAATAGAGAGGAGGGAAGGTCAGATCTGTGTTTTCCAAGAAATTTAGTTCAGAAAAAACTTTCCTTTTCAGCTAACCTTCTAATATTGTCATCCTTTTAGATTTTAGAAGAAGCTGTTCTGGGTAAAGCCTTTGCAGAAGTACCCCTGCTAATCCTGCACACATAACTCTTAATTTTTCTACTAAATAAAATTCTTACAATTATATGTATATGAATGAGCATAACATAGTTTGTCACATGCTGATTCTGTTATTTAAGGTCAGAAATTAGCGGACATTCTTGGATTCACAGTTGCTTGTAAATCCACCAAGACGAATTTTTCATGTCAGTGTAAAAATAGGCCTGTATTATATTTTTCATTTTGTGCTTTCCCCATTCAGTTTCAATATATTGCCTCCCCCTGCTCCTTTTCTGTTCTCCTTCTATTCTTTCATTTCCTGGTCCTGTATTCACTCCAGCTTTCTCCTTTAATTTTCTCTCCTACTACTACTTTTTGATTCCTAGCATCCATGTGGAAGATAGATAGTATTCTGTGCCGAAAAGGTGTTTGTGTTGGTGTAAGAAAAGACTTCTGCTCTATTACTTCTGCCCCTCCCACCCCCCCCAAAGACACTGTAATACCTTGGCTGTATTACAGACCCTGATTTCAGTAGTTACAGGACTTTTCCCTACGAAATGAAATCCTGAGTCCTAGTCACCCTGCTGTTATGAAAGGGGAAAAAAAAGACCCTTAAGAAAATCCTAATATGCAGGTATCTGGGTATGTTTCCCACGGGTCACCACTGCTGTTTAAGTAAGTACATTAAAAAACAGATCTGTGCAAGCAGCAGCAGGTAGGAAATGAAAGGCATTATAAAAGGACTGACAGGATCAGTCCTTTTTCCTTTATGACTTACATGTGCAGGCTCTTGGCAAGAGTTCCTCCTATTTCTAGAAGAAGCAGCTTTATCAAAAAGTGCAGTGTTTATGGTGAAAGTTCCAAATTTCTACAGTTTTCATTACAAAGAATACTTTTTAATCATAAATTTTACAAAGAAATATGTAATTTTTCCTAGCCACCACTACCTGCAGCTGAGAAAATTAAAGTGGTGAACATTGACGGAGAAGCTGGTTTGGGTATGCCTATGAAGTCAGATCTGCTGTTTCTATAGGCATTTCTGAGCCAGTTTTAAACTAGCTACCTTGGTCCTGACAGCGGTACGAAGGCTTCTCACCTCCTCCTGTGGCTTTTGCAGCTCACCCAGGGTTTGGTGTGGCAAACGTGGCAGTACTAGCAGGACACAGGGCAACACAGGCTGCAGCCAGACTGCACCACGCATGTGCCTCCTGTGGGTTCCACTGGGCTTAGAGAGAGGATGTTCTCATTCTGGAAACCACGAAGACAGACAAGGAGAGGAGGCTTACCTACGGTGTGCTTCCAAAAGCCACAGAGAGTGGGGGCTCCTTTTGCAGATGTGTCCTGATTCTCACTGAGAAAACTGACCCTGACCTGGCCCGGGGACCGAGGGTCACTCCAATTACCCCTATGTCAGAACTCAGTTGAATAACATCAAATCTGCAATATTTCCTGAAATTGCAACACAGTGCTATTATTGAAGGGGGGTTAGGCGTTTAAAGCATACAAAATGGACACTTTGGGCAAAGATTTCCTTTTGGGAAAATAGGTCGTGTCCTGAAAGCCAAGGACAGTCAGAAGATGGTCAGCGTCTCTTAGGAAATGGCCTATAATTCCTTAAGTGCTAGCTAAAGAAATAATGTACAGCCAGAGAAAAAAACTGGAGCTGTCATACCGTGAAAGATCTGATTTATGAGATTTTTCATTTTCTTTTTTCTTTTCCCTCCTTTTTGCTAACTAGAGTTAAAAACAAGGTAATCACACCATAATTATAGCTTTGATCAGTTCTCTGCTGAAGACAAAAATGGTTCTATGTAGGTCATTTGCTGATGCCTAAGTTTATCAAAACAGACTTATATCATGATAATATCAATTTAAAATAATCTGTGGCATGCACGCACGTAATCTGCAACTGTTTCAGGTATTGTCACTAATCACTTATATATTTCACTATAAACTGTTTATAAATTATGTTTATTGTCTTATAATTAGTAGTACTAACAGTGCATAATATCAATAAGGTCATTAAATATGTAAACAAGAAATAATAGTAATATTAATGCTACCAAGCAGCAATGCTTGACAGCATCATGTATATTCAGTCAGCCTATGACTATATTTCTCTGCACTTCAACAGCCAGACATGGAACGGTGCCAGTCACTGGTTTAATGAACATCAAGACAAGTGCAGAAGTAGCAAAGTTAGTTAGCAGTTGGTTTAAAAGAAAAAAAGAAAAGCTAACAAAAGAAGTGTATTCTAACTTTTATGTAATTACAGATGATGTGGACTTTTTGGATCCTTTTACCACTGCAGTTCTACATGCCTGTCCCCTGTTACTGGACAAGCAGTGAGACCAAGCTTCCCTGTTGTAATACCCAAACTGGTGGACCTAGCTAGTTTGCTGTGAGAGCTAGAGTGATAGATTTGACCTCTAGAATGCATAAGGATAAATCAAAGACAAACAATGAAGCACTAAAAGGTAAACAGATGGTCCCCTGCCGTTGGATGTTATAATTCCTAATTATATTTTTTTTCAGTGTTCCTTTGGAGGGGAGCAAGTTGGGTTGGTTTTTTTTTTGTTTTTCTAACGGGAGTTCTACACTCTGCACAGATTTGTTATCTGCTGAATTTGGCTGGCATTATTGGAGACGCCAGTTATGGACTGAAGGAAAACAAATTATTTGCAAACCAATGGAAACCTTGTAGAAGCATTGCATTAGGTGCTATATTGACTTTACCTCTTCAGGTAGAGAGAGTATATAAAGATGCCTTTATACTTATGGATCAATATGAAGTGTTTCAATTTCCTTGTCTCTCCATCTTAGAAGACTAGAAATTTGTTATAAAATTAAAATGGAAACTATTTGTTGAAGAAAGGGCAACATCACCTTGTTGCAATGACCAGGATGGCACATTGAGTGGAACTGTGCACTCATTAACATGTGGCATATGATTCTGAAGTAAATTGGCTCTTTTAAAACTGCCTTGATTTGTCCAATTATTCCAGACCCAAAGAGCAAAGCCATGGGATTTTCTTTTCCCAGACTTTTCTTCCCATGTGTCCCAAATGAATGATCTTTGCCCTTCCAGCCCTCATTGCTTTCTGTACTGGAAGTTCTCCCCTGTTATAGATTAGCTCCTCCATAAGAATTAGCTCCGCATCGAATGCCCAGAACTCCACCACCATGGCAGGTGCTAATAGGGTTTTTGGTCACTCGGCAATTAAAGTTCCCAACAACGTGAGTAGCTGGGGAGCTTCTAGGGCAAATCCAATAACATTTAATGCAAAATTAAACACTTTAACAACAAAGAAACAACATTATTTGCCAAAACACATACACTTCAGCTGTTCTGCACCCAGGATACTTGTGACACTTTGCTGGACACAGTTAAACTTGATATGGAAACATTAACTGCATTCCAAAAAGTCTTCTATGTCATTCTGCTCTGCTTAGCAGCAATGGCGAGTATATAAATTCTGGTCCATGATCATAGCAACAATGTCATATCTGATGGGTTCAGTTAAGATTGTCTTCAGCTGTGTTACTATCCTGGGCAAAATAACATATGCTACCATGTCCAACAAAAGGTACATGACCACACAGCATAGAAACTGCTACTCCAAGCCTGTCACCCCAAACTGCCAACACAGGCTTACTGCTGTCATGATCAGACTATGTAATTGGAGATCCACCATGATGAGATGACTGGAGATCCCGGTGGACAACAAGCTGACCATGAGCCAGCAATGCACCCTTGCAGCAAAGAAGGCCAACAGCATCCTGGGATGCATTAGGAAGAGTGTTGTCATCAGGTCAAGGGCGGTGATCCTTCCTCTCTACTCAGCACTGGAGAGACACATCTGGAGTGCTGTGTCTACTTCTGGGATCCCTAGCACAAGTGAGGCATGGACATTAATTGATTAAAGGACTAGAGCATCTCTTATATGAGGAAAGGCTGAGAGAGATGGGACTCTCAATCCTGGAGAAGAGAAGGCTCAGGGGGATCTTATCAATATGTATAAATACCTGACGGAAAGGAATGAAGAAGAGGGAGACAGACTGTTCTCAGTGGTGCCCAATGACAGGAAAAGAGGCAATGGGCACAAACTAAAATATTGGAAATTCAATGTGAACGCAAGAAAATATGTTTTTACTGTGAGGATGGTAAAACTTTGGAAGAGTTTGCCTAGAGAGGTTGTGGACTATCCATTCTTGAAGATATTCAAAACCCTACTGGACATGGTCCTGGGCAACTTTCCTTTGCTGTCCGTGCTTGAACAGGGGGGTTGGACTAGATGATCTCAAGAGGTCCCTTCCCACCTAAACAATTCTGTGATTCTATGAAATCCCTCAGGCTGAGGAAGAAATTAAACTTGAGGGTGTGTCCGGTCTGAGTGTGCCAGCTACTAGGCACACTGCTGCGAAACAGCATATATATAGGCTGAAGAGTAAACACTTCCCAGCAGTCCATGCCTTGAAGTTTAAATCTAGTGGGTTCTTTACATTTCCTATTGCTCAGCTTTCCTGCACAACATGACTGCTATTGTGGATCCCATTCTGAGGTCTTAATCCTCTCCACTTATTGTAGGAGGAAATCTGTGTGTCCTTTTCAATGCTATGGATCCTCTAGGCAGCTGGACCTCTGAATTATAGGATTTCATTCTGGAAATTGTTCAGGCTGCTACAAAATGGCCATAGGCATCTAGCCATTTTGCTGCTTCAAAACGCATGAACATAACAATAGGTCCTGATAATGCAGAATTCAGTTACCGTTCTAAGACAAGACGAGGACCAGCTAAGCCTTTCACACCAAATACCTCATATTTTATTCATCAGCATTCACCTGTTCTTTGCATCCAGAGCCAACCAATGCAGCAGGAATGCTTCACATGATATGGAGTAGCGCTAGTAAGTCGAAGGCACATCTGAGCTAGCTAAGATTGTGGATGAAGCTTCAAATATTTGGGCTTGCTTGATCTGCTGATGAAAGGCATACTGAAATCAACTTTCCAATACAGAACATAGTTACAAGATCATTGCTCCAAAGACTACCTAGAAGCACTACAACTGAAATTGTTTAGGATTATATTTCTGTTCTTCTCACTGCTGTATATCAAGGCGGTACAATGCAAGTGAGAACAGTTCTCAGATGCAATCCAAATATTGCCAAATCCTTTCTGAAGATTTGACTTTATTAACGACTTAAATAAAATTGTCAGCCCTAACCTTTGCCTTGAGACTGGATGTTCACTCCACACTTTTCCTTAAGACTGCTTGTTCCTAGATAAGGGCTATTTAACAAATACCATTTATTACCCCATCCCAGAACCTCTTTGTTTCCATCTGAGGATCCTCATGTTACAACGGGTGAGCTCCAAGTTCTACTTCATCCATTCTTTAATTCTGAACTATAAACTTTAGCAGAGTTCAGAGACAGTTTTAGGTTTCTAGTAAAGGTAATTTAATTTCTTTTAGATTAAATTTTTCAAGCACATTCTCTTTATTTTCCTGTTCTAGCAAGCTTTTCTGTATGGAACAGTCATGAAATAACCTTTCTTTTCCTTTCTCTTATTTTGCTATTTCATCATTTTGCCCATATTCTGTTTCTCCAGTTGCAGTCTCATCTTTTCTGGCCCTCTCTGCTTGTCAGCCTCTCACTTTCAATGCAGAGACCTCCTCCATTCTCTCACTAGAAATATGAAGCTAGATGTTTAACATACGGATCTTTGAAAGTGCTGGGCACCCTCTAACAGAGAGTGATAGATCTTCCCTGGTTTCTACTGGAGTTGCATTTCCTTGGCACCTTCTACTATCATGCCTGTATACTTAGGGCTTTTCCATTTTGGAGCTCAGCCTTCACTACCTTTCAACACCTCTTCTGTGTCTGAGGACTGTCTTTCATGCAGTTCCCATTGCTCTCTTTCAGTCTGCTTAAAATGCTATCTTTAGCTGTCTTCAATTTTAGCAGACTCCAATTTTGTTTGAAAAACTAAATCAGAGTTTAGCGGTCAAGTTATACATGAGCATAAACTTTGGAAAAGACGGTCACATTTGATATTCCAGGCTGCAACTGGAATGGATCTCAGTTTCCGAGTGTGATGATTGCTTCCACTTAACCAGGGGTAAAGCAAAGAACAGAGTTGTGAGAATAGGAAGATGGGATTCTGCCTTGTAATGCACCAAAATCCTAATAATGCTGATTAGAATAGCATAGCTGCATTGCTTGCTTTTTCATCCCAAATTCCCACTTTGAAACCCCAAACATTCTGATCTTGAATTACATGCTCATTTCTAGAATAGTATCAGTATGAGAGGAGGGCCATGAAAATAAGCTTTTTCCTTACAGCTGATCAATAGAGGGCATAATTAAGGACTGTAGGCCAAATCCTCAACCAAGGTAATTCAAAGTGATTTACTCCACCTGGAAATCTGGCTCACAACATGGAATTGCTGTTGTTAAACTGTTAAATCACTCGCAACCAAGACAGAAAAACTGTATGCTGTGCTTACTTTCCCATTCATACTTCTTTGAATTTTCCTTGACTTCTATGCCTATCCCTCAGGAGACGGAGGCAACTATTTCCTGAAAGAAAGCAAAAGTTAATTTTAATACAGGGTCTGCTTGATCTCTCAAAACAGGTCAAAGTTGGGATAATTATGGGTATCTGACTGATGTTCAGATGCTTACATTCCCTGATGAATCTGTAGCTAACTCTATGTGCTGGAAATATCTCACATTTTTCCTGTGTTTGCCAGCTTGCAGTGTCATTCCAGATGGCAAACACAAAAATAGCATGAAAGAATTCTTTCTGAAATTCAGGCTCTAAAAAGGTTTTTTTAATCCTACAACAGATTTTCCAAGATGTTCAAACTGTCCATTCCTTACTAACATAAAACACCCCAACAGGAGTATCTTGTAAAACCATTGTTACAGTAAATTTCAGGCCATTATTAATTTCATTACTGGCTACTTACTAAAAGTATATTTATTTCTTTGTCACTCCTCTAAGAAATATACCTCTGTTACATTTTATTCTTTGCTTGATGCTACTTTCATTAGAGTAGGAGTATCTTCAGAGCAATAGAATTGTAAAGGTCTCAGTTGTTAACATGAAAGTGGGACTGCTTAAATTTGATTACTGTGTTTAATGAAGTGTCACATTTATTTACAAGATGGCATGATGAATCACATTACAGTTATTATAAATCAGCTTATAAGAATGGACAAATGGTTCAATAAAGCAATGGATTTACAAATCTAAGATGAATGCATTTGGGTTCCTTGTCATATTTCCCTTTAAAAAAAGATGGCAGTGCACTATTTACTTTAGCCCAGGAGCTAAATTGACAATTTGCTTAAAAAAAAAGGAGAGAAAGAGAGAGTAGAGAGTGTTCGCATTTCATTTTGTACTATACTTTCTGTCTCACTGACCAAAAATGTCAGATCATTCACATGGGCAAATCCAGTCCACCTCAACATGTTTCTTAACCTTAGAGCCATACATATGTGTTATTTCCTTCCTCTTCTAATGCAGTTGTGTCCCACCCCTAGCAGAAGACCTGTCCCACATCCGTACCAGACACAATATCTCCCGACAAAAATTATTTTGCCTGTCTCCTTCATTTGCCCGTATGCTGGGCCTTAAACTGGGGTTCAAATTACCCCCCAGAGCATCAGTCCTAAGATTAAAATAAACTTGTATCTGCTTGCCTTTTGACACTTTCATCATCTTGCCTTGTGTGACAACAGTGACATGAGTTGCCCAAAGCCTGAAGAAAATCAAAAAGTAAATAACCATCCATCCAGCCCCCTCTTCCCTCCCCGGCCTTGGAGTCTTCATTAAAAAGGTCTTAGTTCACTTCCATGTGAAGGAAATTGGCTCATTTGTGTGCTGTATTCTCTCTCCCTCCCTCTCTCTGCCTGACTTGCAAAGGAATTTGTTTGAAACATTTTTTTTCAGCGCATTTCTGTTTATTTGTGTTTGCCCTGCAGAAATGCTAATGCAGGTTCATTGCATTAAACAGGCCTGATAACATCTGAGTGCACTTACATATGTGTAGGCTGAAAAACAGCCACATCCTGGGGAGGAGGGGGTCTGAGGAGGACATGTGTGTGTTTTGGGGTGTGCGTGTGTATTGGGGGGGAGGCTTCCAAGTGGTTGAGCTCAGGCTTTCGTGCCACATCTGCATTTCGCCCTGTTTGAGTGACAGGTGTACATGGATGCCACATCGGCTGCCAATATGTTATGAGACCATGGTAACAATCGCTCATCTCTGGGGAGCTATGCTGCCTCGTTCCTCACTATCAGACATGAAAGAAATAATTTCAGGTGCCAGAAAAGGAACTGTGATAAAAGAAAACATTTCGGCTTTCATGGCACTGGAGTTTGCCCTGAGGCAACAGCTTTGATAAAAAAAAAGTGTCTCTTTCTTTACATTCACAATTAATCCATGATTATCTACAAGCAATCCTTTGGCCTATAGGATACTGACAGAAAAGTTGTTTTTATTTTTTTTTTTTAAATTCCTTGTACACTCCACCTCTGTTTTTTCCTGCTACATGCACCTATTGTATCACCCAAATCTTCAAACCCCGCTGAAGCTAGAGAGAGCTTCCCACCCCCACTTTGGGAAGTTATGTAGATATCAGACATATCTGTATAGAATAGCTATTGTTAGTTGAAGTATTAACATAAAATGTTTCTTCAGTTGTATATTTAAGAAAGATATGAAAGAAGGCTATTATACCACAAGGAAAGGTGAAGCAATCCTTCTTTTCTGCAGTGTTCTGTGTCATCAGTCAGAAGAAAATTTTGGTATATTTTTAAGAGCAAAGCAATGAGCTTCATTCAGGAGGCTATATTATTCCTCTTTGCATGACTTCACTTTCATTTGATACTGGTTGGATCCAGTGTTTATCATGTCCATCTGATATCGTCAAGACCATGCTTGACTGTTGAGGTCAGGTCCTGCCCAAGGGACACGCAGGGTCACAGCATAAAACAAATAGCACTGGAGTTTTGACCCAGGCAACCTCAATCTTTCCTTGGGCCTCCATGAGCACTGGGGGCACGCAGCCTCCTCCACAAGGAGGTTTTCCCTGCCCAACCTTGTAAGGGAGACTTACGGTCCCAGCACCCGGCAGTCATTCCCCACCTACCAGTCTGGGCACCTTGCCACCCACAAAGGGAGAGAGGGTCTCTGGGGTGCCCAAGGCACAGATGCCTCTGTGCAAGTACATGTATACATGCATGCATATATGTATACCTATATGCATAGCTGGGCTGAGCACGGCTCCTCTGCTTGCAGATGGCAGCACGGCACAGCATGCCCTGCCTCGTCCTGGGGAGCACCTAGATCTCCCAGACCATGCATATTCCTCAGGCACCCTGATGTGCAGGCTGGGGCTCCTTTTTGGGGCTTGTACAGGCAAGACGGTGCCTGACGCGAAGGAGGTCCAAAATCACACAGGAAATGGCTGACCAGAAATTATTTTGGGCACAAACCCTTGTGGCACAGGTCCAGTGGCTCCCCCTTCCCAACCCTGGTGTCCCATGTCCCAGGCCACCCCTCCTTACCCCTTACGCCTGACATTAAATGCCAGCATCAGCTGGTGGATGATCCCACACAGGCCGTGCCCAGTTGTACCACCTCAGGGCCAAGCTCTGCCCAGTCAGCAAGAAAACATTGGAAATAGAGAGTGTCTTGGGTGGCAATGCAGTCCCTCTTTGGGAGCACCCAGAAAATTCATGTCTCTGGAGCTGATCCTGGTGGCAAAGAGCCTGCAGAGCCATGGTGTGACACAGTGCTGTCCCCCTTTGGTGGGGAAGCCTCAATATCATCTGAATTGTCTAGCAAATCTGCCGGTCATCTTACATACAAATCCGATAAACTATATACTCAAAAAATGTCCCCTTAATACTTCCACAGAATAAATCCTTTTGTGTTTACCAAAATATATTAGCTTCTCTCCAATGACAAGCATAGCAGTCATAAAGTAAAAAAAAATATGGCTCAAGGGACAGGACAGTGCTTGTCCAACAACTTGGGTGGCCTGGGACAAAACCGTCCACATAGAAAGTGTGGGGTTTTTTTCCTAGGGTATTTTTTCTCTTTTTCTTCAACTCAGCAAATTCTTATTCATACTGCATGGACAGTTTTAGAAAAACAGTCCATGGACTTACATTTTTTCATAATTCACAGATTTTGGGTGCTTCAGGTTTCGGATGAATAGATGGAGGTGCTGAGCATTGAAAAGTGAGACTGATCAAGCCAGATCTGTAAGGATTTTTAAATGCCTAATAGGTTATTCACCCTGATTAGGCACCCATCATGGATCTAGCTTTATGCATATTCACTTGGACATCCCAAAGGGATAAGAATTTTACATATATACACCTTCACACCTCTTTGCTTCAGTTTCTTTTCGGAAACATGGCAATGTTTTGCCTTACCCAAAAACACATATAAAGATCTCTGAGAAAAATACCAGGAATTGATTTAGAGAGAATGCTTAACATGACGTAACTATCGCTAATAATGAGATTTCAGATTTCTTTTCTCATTCATCTCAGTCATGGCTGACTTCTTGAGCCCCTCCCAACCTTCAGATTTTATACTGGTGATTCTTTGATTGTAACAAGGTGTGTTTCCTTCATGTTACTTATTTCAGGTCTTTCTAAGGGGTACAATGACATAGCGTGTTTTCTCCTAGACCAGATTAACTTTTGCAAAAACTCTCTACCTACAGTGTCCAGTAATTAAGCAGTTTGCACAAGAAAATGGAACAAAAAGCCGGAGAAATTACATGGGTCTGAACTTTTCAGCTACCACAGTTGTAGAAACTCTGTGTTTCTGTTTCCCATTTTTCTCCATTTAGATCTATCTGTCCATATGGATGGATGTCTCTTTTTGTTTATCACTTTCTCTCTCTTTCTTTCTTTCTTTTTTTTTTTTTTTTTTGCATCAACACACATCATTGTCCAGTTTCACATTACTGTCTTCCGACTAAACCAACCAGCAATATTTTCAACAATGGGCTGATTAATGGAAAGGAATAAAAACAGTCTGAAGGATAATAATAAACAGACTGGGGAGATGAAAGAATTATCAATGAGCAAAGCTCTAACATGGTACTGCTAAGTTATATACTCATTGCTCCCTTGCTCTAACAAGCAGCTGCATAAAGCTAGGCAGCTTTTCTTCTCAAACAAAGCTAAGGGGGAAAAAAACAAAGCAAAGCTTCTGTGTGTATGTTGGTATGTGTTTCAGGGGAAAAAAAATCACGACATTGTGAGCAAACTGGCTCTGCAACGGATCGACAAGGGTTTATTATTCTGAGCAGCACTCAATCAAATGTGGCCCCTATGAACAGAGAGTAATGTTGGCGAATCATCCTGGGGGCTTTTTTTCTGTGTGTGAGTGGTATCCATCTGTCAGCTGTCAGTGCCAGTGAGAGATATACAGAGCTGTCACTTCTTGTCAGCCAGCATTTGTGAGGCCTTTTGCAGCTGCTGCACAACACATACTGTCCTTATTGAAGGCCAGCAAGGAGTCTTGGAGAAGATTCTGCTGGGCAGGGTGAAAAGGGGAAGAGAGATGTCAGGACCACTCTAGGAGAACAGCCTTGACCCATCAAAGATTTTTAACTTCACTCTCCAAATCCTATTCTTTTCTGAATATTAATGATAATAAAAGGCAGATGGAGAGCTGAGGTAGTGGCACAGCTATATGCTCTGCATTTCGAGATTCAAGGCAAGTTTTGCGCACCCTTTGGTACCTTTGGAACCTGTAATAATAAACATGGTGGGATGCGGGTGGTGATGCATTCCAAAGAGTCCAGTGCTGTACCGTGAATGAAATGAGAAAGGGGACAAATAGTTATTCCTCCAAGGAAAAAAATCTCCATCCATCACTCTCCAGATATATATATATATATATATATGCACACAAGATAGATGTGCGTGTGTGAAAAACTTAGATGCGTACCCACACGTTTTAGAAGTGTTGGAGCTGTGCTGGGCTTGTGCTGAATTTAGGGCTAAACGAAAACTCAGGTTCCAAGGCACTGAAATCTTGCCAACTGTTTTCTCAAAATGTTGGCTCCAAATGTTGAAAATCTCATGAGATCAGCTGTTCTTCTGAGCTTTCCTCCATCATGGGCTGTATCAGAACCAGCTCCAGCAAATAAGAGGCCTTTTTGGTTTGTGATCTGCTGCAGATTTATAACATTGATAAGGAACAAAAGTTTTGCATCCAGCCTGTTTGATCTCACATATTATCAACCACAGATGGAACTGAAATACTGGTTTTAAGTAAAGGATCCTGATTTTAGAATGTTATTATAGAATTGTAGAGTATTATTATAAATGCATAGGTTGCATAATTTAAAAAAAAATAATTGTTTAAATCTATAGAGAATGTTTTGCTTTGCTTTATATGTTTACAGCTGCCTTCACAACAAAGCTAAGCTAACATGATCGAAGTGCAAGGCAGCAGGATTAGGAGAAACGAGTATACGTGGAGCTGGAAGTGCTAAATTCTGCTCTTTGCTTTTCCACTGACTCTCCAAGTCGCCTCAAGCTGTCCGTGTCAATTGTCTTCCTGTTTCCCATTTGGTGATAACATTTAATTACCACTCTCACAAGGGCACCAAGTTGATGAATCTTTCGACCAACCTTTGAGCTTCCGAAGTTCTCTACCGGTGCAAAGCTCTCTTGAGTATATCACCAAACAAAGTTGTATGATTCCAGTTGTGGGTTCACAGTGCAAAGCTAGAAACTTAGCCCTAGTTCCGCACCAATAATTTTGCAAGGGTGGGAGATCAAGTGATGTTAACAATTCTCAGAGTTCAGTGCAGATTTGGACATGAATAAGGCATCATTTAAGCATAAGATCTCATATTAGAGAATTTTTTTTTAGAAGTCATCTTGCTCTCCTGATGAGACCTTTTCAAGCAACTTAGAAATTCAGGGTTAAAAAATGCGATCAAGGGTGTTGTAACAAGTTTGTAGAGTACATAAATTAGTGAGGTCCTGTTCAATGGCTAGGGTTTGTACATACTACATAACACTGATAACATAATAACAATATCTATAATATGATAATTAGTAGTATTACATAAAAAATAGAAACAATTAATTTTAATTATTTTATATGCTTCCATTACATTACACACAAATGAAATTTAAAATCCTGTAGAATACTAAAAAATAGTCAGGCTGCATAATTATATTGCTTAGTATTTTTTACTAGGGTGACTGGATTTCTCAGGCAGACTGTTATTGTTAAGCCCAAGCAGCAAGTATTTCACTGATTCATTTTGTGCCTGTAGAATTTTTTTTTATTTAAAAGATGCAAAAAAGATTTATAATTTAGCTTAGGGTTGCTTGAAAGCCTGTTCTGTTTGGTTACCAGTTTCAAACACATATGGTATAACTCATATTGCTGCAAGTAAAACAAGACTGACTGTTGAATGAGCATAACACTGTAATAGCAGAATGTCTACATTTAGCCCTTTTAACTCAGATCTGCTCACAAGCCAAAATCAAATGGGAAACAATTAGTGCCTGTCAGAAAATGATTTCCCCCTTCCCCCTGAGAAAATCCAAAAATGCAAAAGAAAAAGAAGAAATTTTCAGCTGAAAAGTATTAATTTTATTGTGGAGATGCTGTTCTAATGGCTCATGGGAATTGTAGTTCATATGCCTCATGCCCCAATTCCTTTTCAGTGACTTAATCTCTTATTAGACTGTCTTTTGCCCTTAGTCTCCCCTATACCCTTCCATGAATAGTTTTGTCATATCATGGAGGATTGTACCATTTGTATCCTAGAAGATACAGGAAACTCTGTAGGAGGAACCCTATCCATAAATGACAGGGGGAGTCTGTGGCTCTGAACAACAACTTCTGCCAAACCCTGTGGCAAAGTTCGGAAGTTTGGGCAATTTTGTGATTTTGATGAGAAGCCACAGATACAATTCTCCTCTCTGAGTTAAAGTCTAAAGCTTATCATGCTGCATACTATTAAGGCTCTGGATACTCCTCAGTTTCATTTCCTATTTAGAATAAGAGTAGCTAAAATTCTGAGGAGTCCCTCAGGATGAACCCCTTAAATAAACTGTATTGGGTGAATGATACAGAAACGATACTGCCGAAGTGTGGTATACCTGAAAGGTTTCAGCATTTCTTGTGAAAGTTATAGGTATGCACAAAACCTCTAGGGGACATAGAAGTGAGCCCTTTCTCATGAGCCCCTGGAAGTGTGCTGTATTATGGCTTTTGTCCACCAAAGGACAATTTGCTGCATTACCACAGAGTACTTTAAAAGTATTATTCTTTCCTGGGGAAGAACAAGAGAAGTGCACTGTTTCAGACAGGGGTGGTGAGGGGAACATGATAGGTGTTATTGTGATTAGAAAGAATAGTGGATCTTTATAAACTTACGTTATTCTTGGTTTTGGAAAATGGCGAGCCTGAAGTAAATTGGGATTGAAATGGAGAAGCTTGTTTATAGCAACTTGCTGTCTAACATCTATTCTAGAAATTCTGGTGGACACAAAGACACTCTAGTTTTCTTGTGATGCAATCAAAACAACATGGTGGTCTCAGTAAAATATGGCTACTATCTGTTTTTCTCTTAGTGATAGATTTACATATCCCATACCTCCTTAAACCAGACTAGGAGGACACTGTACCCTTTTCAGCCCTCAAATGTTGTTTTAATTATCAGATTGTATGACTCTACTCCCTTGATATTTTGTGTAGTTGTTAATTTGCTGTTGGGCACTTCCCCAGACTGCCTACACCATCTATATTCAAATAATGGATTTTATTTACTCCCCAGACTCTCCCTGCTTCTCAGGCTTGTTTGCTGTCTCTGCTGATCCTGACTCCACTTTCCCCTTCCCATTCAGTTGGACTTCTCCCCTGGCTTCCCAGTAGACGGGCCAGCGGAAAGTACAGTCAAAAAACCCAGTTGTGTAGGGCAGTAGATAGACATGGTGTAGACAAAACACAGTCCCAAACAAGAGAGAAACACCTCACGACAGTGGCCATGGCTCTACATTTAGACCACAGAGGCTCAGCTGTCGGGGCATCAAGCCACCTGGACCCACCGGCCTTTGTAGATGTTGTTTGGTGTCCCTGCTATTCCAGGCATGACGAAAGGGTGGAAGTAGGTCTGGAGACTGGCTACACTCTTGCACATCTTTTCATTTTCTGACTGGCAGAGCTGTACAGGCTCAACAAAATCAGGTAACAGGGCTTAGCACGGCCAGGAGCAGAGCGTCAGGCCTAAAGAGCTTCTCTGTCGTTGGCACCCAGAGCTTCAGAGGATGGTGTGGAAATACTGTTGCCCCTCAGTTCACCCCTAAGAAACCTTCAGGTACCCTTGGTGAAGACAGAATCAGGCAACTTGCAAGAAACCAGAGTAATACAATTTCAAAGCGTATAAAAGATAACAATAGGTCACTGAGAATAGAGGTAAAAACAGTAACATTAGGTATTAACAGGATCCCAACAGAAGAAATAAACTAAACTATTTCATCAGCAAATTGGGACCATCAACATTAGCTTTCTGTCACTCACAGTAGCAGTGTGGGTTTCCAGCCTCATCCAGGTAACACAAGTGAAGGAAGAACCACCATGGGAGCTCAGTGAGGCACAGACCTTGTGAGAAGCTGTGGGGACACCAGGGCATAATTACAGGACACAGACACAGAGCCAACATGCATGTCTGTCTGACAGTGCCAATAGCTAAGAGAACCACTGCTTCTGGCAGCATTTTCCTGAAGGTTGCGCTGCCTAGTGATGACTCACAGATGTCCTCATCACCTGTTGATAACCTTGGAAAAAACAGAGAGGAGAAGATGTACTTTGTAGCTTTCAGATACCTTCAGAAGGGAAAAGGAGAACATGCGATCGGAATTTGTCTCTAAGATGGAGTTGATGTGTACCAAGTTACACAATTACATACACTTTAGTGGGATTGACCCCAAGGAGTGGGAAAATGGGCAGAGTCTACGAACTGTAAATAAGCACATCTACTTCAGATATCCCAAAACAGGAACAAGCAGGACCATTTGGATTGTATAGTGCTACCTATTATTCAGCATTGCTTAACTCTTGGCTTTGTAGGAGTTTCCAGTTGCTCAAAACTTTAATAAACTTTACTCACAGTGGCTGACATTTTCCATACCTCAGGCTAAGTGCCTGTGGAATATTGCAGCCGAAATGTGGCTCAACTATTTCTAAGTATTAGGCAGTCGTGCTTATAGCTTGAGAATTGCCCAGCTTCATCCTTTGCATTGTGGCCAAAATGGTTGATGAGGCTCAGATACGTGTGTGTCCGTCCAGCTTGAGACTTGGATATGCCTTTGTGCCATCTAGAAAGTGATATTGATATAACACTTGATAATATGTGGCAGTTTAAAGGGTTTCTTTGGCTTGAGTTTGAGAGTGACAAAGTCATTTATACTCCTTGAAGGCCACACCAAGTTAGTCACAGGCCAGCACCTCATCAACAATTTTGTTGATGCAACACTAAAGAGAAAAGCCTAAAAAAGAGATTAAGGATTTTTTTATATACTGCCATATTAATAGTCTTGTATTTCTTTGTTTTTAAAGCCTAATTGAATCACTGTCGATGTTCAGATGGCTGTGGAAGGGAAAAAATATTAGCATAAATTTGAAAATCCCTGCTAAATCATTGAAGATAGCTCTTCTATGCAGTAAAAATATTTTGTGAAGTGAAGATCAGTAACTGAAAGGTTAAATTTGTTATAAGCATGTTGGAGTTATCAAGAAGCAACTATTAAAACCCAGGAAATTCAGACTTAAGGTTAAACTTAAAAGAAACTTGAGACAGATGTTAGGCCATGACTTCAAGGAATAAGTGTTAGTAAGATTTATTGGGTCAAATTCGTCCGATTCAAACCTAATGTAAGCCAATGGAGTTTTTAAAGTTAGTGATAAGAAACCACTGCTACGTTGGATAGATAAGAGACTCGGACTTTTGTTTTTCTCAGGTTGTCCAAATAGAAGGACTTAAGGTGGCTTGGATATCTTAATCAGTAGCTTTTATCACTGTAGAAATTTAGATTCCTTTTTTCCTTTATTTTTCTGCCCACTTAAAAAGATGGCTTTTGTCTTTCTTGATCTTAAGCTGGGCACAGCTTCATTTTATCGATTTTTAGGTATTTTTTCTTTATTTACTTTTTCTGATTTTCTTCCTTCCATTTTAAAATACCTTTTTATTATTATCTTTCCCTGCTGTGAATATGATACTATATGAAAGCAGAAGCAACATTCAGGGATGGCCCGGTCCTTTGTGTAGAAACGCTCACTTACAGATCCTCTCCATTCTGGAGACCCATGCAATTGTTCAGTTGCAGTAGAGTGTCCCATGGAAGTCATCCACACTTTTTGAGGTTCAAATCCATAGTCTGAGGTGCTTTCCTATTAGTGAATAGGAAATAGTGAATAGGTGAATGCAGATTGACCAAAGGCAAGAGAAATCATTGCTTACAGAGACACCACCTGAAGAGCTCCACTGAGTCTTTTATAACATTTTTGTCATGATTTTTTTTTTTTCAAGAGTCTGAAGACAAATGCACACACACAAAAAAAAAGAAAAAGTGGGGAATAATGTATACATATCAACTTAACTTTACTTGAAGCATATCTGAACAGCTGTCTCCCACATGAAGTGTTATTCTTCTTAGTGATTGCCAAAAAGAGAAAGAAAAGCCAGTGGTATTAATGTATATAGCATTCTAGATTTCCCTGGCACTACAGCAGAAAAAAGAAATAAAAAGGTGGTGCAAGAAAAGAAAAACAGTTACCCCAAAGCAGGTTGTTTGCTTGATAACAGAAGTGTCAGCAATTTTTCCTGACATAGTCACTTTGAATAGTACAGAAGTAAAAACAGTGAAACAGGACAAGAAAGATCAAAATGTGTCTATGTCCCCAGGATCTTCATCCCTTTCCTTTACCAACAACTGCAGGATATGAACCACATGCACCAGGGCCACCAAGCCCTAACAGCTGATCTCTGCTCTGCTTTCCTGGGAAAGGAGACACTCTTTTCAACTTTCTCTGTCAACATGTCACAGAGGAAAGGAAAGCCATGCAAAAATCAAGTCAGAGCTTTCCCGGTGATGAAGCTTTTTTACAAAAAGCAAATGTTTTCCTTTGAATTATTACCATCTGAGTTATTTCCATATTGCAGCTGAAGGCCGGTAGTTTGCAAGTGCAAATACCTGGGGGGAGGAACAGGGGGAGAGGGATCGTTTCCATTTCTGCCAGTGTGTAAATCTTGTTTTCTGCTGGCTGCAGTTACCCTGATGTCGTGGTTTAATGCCAGCCGGCAACTAAGCACCACACAGCCGCTCGCTCATTCCTCCCCCCGGTGGGATGGGGAAGAGAATCGGAAGAGTAAAGGTGAGAAAACTCATGGGTTGAGATAAAGACAGTTTAATAGGAAAAGCAAAAGCCGCGCACGCAAGCAAAGCAAAACAAGGAATTCATTCACTCCTTCCCATGGGCAGGCAGGTGTTCAGCCATCTCCAGGAAAGCAGGGCTCCATCATGCGGAACGGTTACTTGGGAAGACAAACGCCATCACTCCGATTGTCCCCCCCTTCCTGCTTCTTCCCCCAGCCTTATATGCTGAGCATGACATCATATGGTGTGGAATATCCCTTTGGTCAGTTGGGGTCAGCTGTCCTGGCTGTGTCCCCTCCCAACTTCTTGTGCCCCCCCAGCCTACTCGCTGGTGGGCTGGTGTGAGAAGCAGAAACGGCCTTGACCCTGTGTAAGCACTGCTCAGCAGTAACGAAAACATCCCTGTGTTATCAACACTGTTTCCAGCACAAATCCAAAACACAGCCCCATACTAGCTACCATGAAGAAAATTAACTCTGTCCTAGACAAAACCAGCACACCTGATGAACTTGGACTCAGTGAAGGCCCCACTGCTTCATGACATGAACTCTGATTTTGGAGTCAATAATGTAAATGCTTTCTTATATTCAACACAAGCAAAGCACGAGAGCAAATAGTCTCATTCACTGTCAAGGTGATGTTTAAAATAACCATTAGATGTGCATCTACCCAAAGCTCCACCTCCAAAAGGTCTGCATGTGTGTGTCTACCGCCTAGGTCTTTCCACTGAAAAAGGTGAGAACATACGTAAGTCTCCCTGGACTCATCAACTCTAATGCTTTTGGCACAGTTCTTCATCACCCCATCCTCTTCTGCCTATTTGTTTCTTCCATTGTCTGCCCATATCATCTGATTCTGTAAATACATGGAACTAACTACATTCTGTGATTAAAAACAGGAATACTTTCTCTTGCAGTAAGTAAGGTTAATCATGCTCAGAAATGGGCTCTTAATGCAGCGTCCCAAATATCTTCCTAGAAAATGTCCTATGGGCCCTAATTATCTCTCTCCAAATAAAAAGGATTGAGTCCAGAGTTTTATAGATCTGCTTAGTTTTCAACTGGATTTTGCTGGTGGTTTAAATAAGCATGCTCATTAGCATCTGTCAGCTGCCCAGACTTACTATTTCATTGCTATGTGTTGATTTGACTTTATTAAGACCTACAAGCCTTGATCCTGCCTGAAAGATGGACTCTAGAGCAGATCTGCTGCAGCAGTTACAGTTGTCTGAACAGGCTACGTTAGTGCCCACAGTTGTGTGAAGTCTGCTGCCCTGCCCTGCGCAAGGTTTTCACCTGCAGATTTTTTCTTTCTTCCATCTTGTGACTGCACCCACAGCTTTTGATAATTAGAGCACAGTGCCAAAACATTCCCTTTTCTCCAGCTTTTGATGGAAGCTACCCATTTCTTTCTTTAGCTTAAAAGGAAGAACAGATTCCTGGCATCTGGAAGAGCAGATTAATACATCTAACAATAAGACAAATCAACCAAATGAGCAGCATATTTATCTCTTTCCCTATCCTCTTGTCTCTTCCCTCCTCAACCCTTCCTCCCTTACTCCCAAGTGAGAAATGCTAATATGCTGTGTAATGTAGGAACAGTTTGGTGTGTTCCTCCCCTGCCCCGGCGCTGACGGTTGTTTGGGACTATGGTATAATTGCTTCTGGAGCTGCTCTCAGCACGGTGGCTTCAGTTTTGCAGACATTGTTGTGGGAGAATGGGGAGAAAATATTCCTGTGGCAGCCCATCTTCTTTTTCCAGCTTAGGGAGGAAATTCTCAAATAGGTTTTGGTCATGGTTTTATAATTCTTAAATAAGTTTCTAAAGGACTGCTCATGGGAAAGGGTGACAGACTAGTGAGGGAAAGATCAACGCTTGGGCCTTCCAGGCAATTGTACAATGGAAATGCTCCCCTAAGAAAGGCTTGCAGAGCATGAGAGCTTTCCTTTCAAATTCTTATAAAACATGCTTTTCCTTTCAAATTCTTATAAAACTTCGTCAACCCAAATGGTATCAGAGTGTCTTCTGTGGACATTAAGTGATACAACCAGCCTCTAGCTTATTTACTTCTTTCTTTTCTAGTATTTCACCCCTCCTTGCTTTCTCTGCTCCAGAGGGAGCCTTTCGTTTCCCGTCCAGGTCCTGTCAAACATGGTTACAACACTTTTCAGCCCAGCTCTTGTCTCCCAAATGCTTTGGGGTCTGCTCATATTCTGAAGCAGGAAGATTATCCCAAACTGTCCGCAGCTGATGGAGGCCTGAGACAGAAATGAGGGGTACCAGAGAGCGCACGACCCGAAGGAGCTTGCAGGGAGCCTGATGCTGTTGGGCAACCAGAGGTACCTGACACCAGGGCCAGTCTGCAGCCTTGCCTTGCCTGCAGCCCGCTCAGAGTTGCCTGTGACGGCAACAGAGACAAACTCTTCTCTGGCAGCCAGGCAGCAAAAGAGTCCAGACCATGTCTTGTGCCAAGGTAGGGCCGAAGAGGTAAATGCTGTTTCCTCACAAGAAGTAAAAGCAGCTCCCTATTATCCACAAAGGGTTAGCTACAATTTAACCCCACATCTTTCCCTGAGTGACAAATACCCACCAGGACTGATGAGCTAATTCCAGCCTGAGATGAATTAACATCCATGTACTTAACAAAGAAATGCTGAAGCAACAACCTGCTATGCCACTTGGCCTGGGACAATGCAACATCAATAATCTTGTATTTTAAGTCCTTTCACCTAGCAATGTTTGCAAGCACCGTCCATTAGCCCTCCTCCAGCCCCCCAGTGCCATCTCTAGAAATGATGAAGTAAAATTCAGTTTGAGATCACACTTATTCCTTCATCCAAATCCATCACATATTATAGCCTCTCATGTTAGCACAAACATCCTTTAGAATGAAACTTTCCTATTACCATTTCCATTACAGAATCATTTCATCTGTAATAATTTTCCATCAGAGGCTGAAGAGGAGTCTGCTGCAGCTTTACCTGCTGCTCATACCAGGCACGATTGAGAGATACCATTTTTCTTTGTGTTTGAAACAAACAGGAGGAGGAAAAGGGTCTATAAATACAGACGATCAAGAGTATTTTACATCTAGCGGTACGCTGTGAAGCCCACCTGTAACAAAATAAGAGAGCGGAAGGAGGGGGTGTGTGCGAGATTTAGGAAAAATCGGAGCAGAATTAATCCTTCAGGCTGAACTGCCTCTGCGGAGCACAGCTATACAGTCCTGCCGACTCAAAGGGCCATTATTCAAGGGTTAAATGTCACTCAAATCAACCTCATTATGAACTGAGGGATGAGGAGGGGCTCGGGGGAGACACTGCTTTCTTATGCATTTCCAATTGAGCCGCTCTGGCCTGGAGATGACCCGCCGCACGATTTTTAAATTATCTCTGTGCGCGCTCTGCTTGTTTTGGAAATGCTCTAAATAAAAATAATGGACTGTCTTTTAATAAGTCTCATTGTGAAGATTCCACATATCAAACAACGCAGCGCAGCTTGGAGGCAAGCGACGGGCATGTGTGATCTAGCTGGAAGAGAGACAAATGGTGATGGGAGCAACTCCATCTAGGGACCGCTGACAAGAAAATGGCATTCGCAAACTGACACATCTGTCAGGGTGGAGAATATTGGCACCTGTCACGCAATTTCAGTCATGACTTTTAATAAAGCTGCTTTCCCTTAGGTAAAATTGGAACTTGACTGTAATATTAGCTGCAAGCACGTCTTGTTTTCCCCTTCAGAGCTCTTTTGTACGTGAGACGTTTCAAATGAATCTTAAAGCTGAAGTAATGATGTTTACTACTTCTTTCCTCCCCCCCCCCCTTCCCTTTCCAAGTCTGGATTTGAAAGAGATGTTGTGCTGAGTTTTTTTTTTCTTTGCAAAATGTCTCCCCTTCATCTACCAATACCAGATTTTTTTGTATGTGAGTGTGTGTGCGCACGAGCCTGTGTAGCGCTTTTTCTCTATCACTCTTTTTTTTTTTTCCCTTTCCTCCTCCTTTTCAGCTGGGCTGTTGTTTGAGTGAATTTAGCCTGGGGAAGCATGTATATCATAAAAACTGGGTTGGGATTTGTTGGCTGTCAGTCAATAAATCAGTCAGAGTTTAATTACCAGGCATGTGATGGGAAGCGGTGACAGGCACCAGGTCTGTTGGATAGCATTTCTTATGGGGCAGCCGCTACTAAAAACAAAAAGTTAGAGAGTATGTGTGCATGAGTAGACGCCGGATGGGAAGGAGGGGGAGAGGTGGAGGGGAGGAGGGGGAGAAGTGGAGAAGGAAGAAGGGGGAAAGGAAAAGTTGAGGAGTCCTGCAGCTGGAATCTACTATTATGAGGGGAAAAAAAAAATGTTTTGTGTTCTTAAAACAAAGACTATGAGCATCTGTCTCAGGACAAAAAAATGTTTTTAACTGAAGCATTCCCATGTTTTGCTTGAAATATGTCAGCTTATTCTGACTGTCACCTCATGCCTCTATTAACTTATGCTGCACTAAAGTGCACCCCTTTGTTTAACACTTGCAAACATTTTATCAGAAATATTTTTTAAAAAGGAAAGAAAATAACTACAGTTGAGAGAACACATCGGGGAGACGGGACTGGAGAACTATTGTATTACAAAATGACATAATGTGTTAAAGGACCTTTCACAAAGTGAGAGTAAAGTTTTTAATAAAATATGAAGGTTATATAACATTCCCAATGAGGAAATCAATAACCTTTTTTTTTTTTCCTTTTTCTTTTTCCCCTCCTTCTTCCCCCTTTTTGGAGGTTTTCCAGGATGTCTGACCATGGAAATCATGTACAGTTTTTTTTCAAAGGCAATTCATACTTGACATGGTTTTTATTTTTGACTAGTGATGAGAGATGTCATCTTCTTCCTGTCATATGCCATGAAGCATTATGTGGAGATACCGCAGGATGTTTTGACTGAAAAGATGCTCTATTTTCTTTTAACTATTCTCCTGTGGTGTGTCTCAGTGTGTGTTTCAGAAATCTTTTGTCCACTTTAAGGCATTATGGGTAACGGACACAAAAGTCTCTGGCTTGAGGTAGTGTAGCTGCTCCTCTCCCGGCAAAGCATTTGTCCATGAACGCGAGGGAGCACAAGGGATTTGTGAGAAGAGGAGGAAAATGTTCGGCAGAAGAAGAGCTAGTTACAAGTGGACTTCAGCGGGTGAAAATTTAGCTGAAAAAACATAATGGTTCAAGTTTCATAGAAACATCTCCACACAAAAAAATGTCAGATTGGATAGGGAACTTTGCTTTATTTAGACATCTGATTTAAACAGTACCTTTATTCAAAAATAAGAAAAAAGCCAATCTGTTTTGCTCAGTTAGGTGGACTCCCATGCCAACAGCCTGTTTATCTCCTTGTCAGGTTGCTCCACAGCTGCCTCTGTGACTTCGTCTATGCGACTTGGCATGCCCAGCAAGACCTCCCGGAGTTCACCTGCAGGACCTCTTCCCATCTATACTTTTTTTGCTCCTGTCATGTCCAGCTGACTGTATGTAAACTTCCTATCATTTCCCCCCTACCTTCTGTCAACTTTTGTCACTGCTTTTAGATGGCAAACTCCTTGGAGCAGAAATCTTCCTTCTTGAATGTTTGGCAATTGCCTAGTGTACAGTGGGGACTACTATAAATTTGTAACAGTAACTCTAGACCTTACATTGAGTACATACTCAAACCATATGGGGTGCAATACACAGACCTGGCTTGCGGAAGCCATCTGTCAATTGTGTTCGCAGAGGGTCAGAAGAGGGAGAGGTTGGAGGGGAAGAAAGTAAGTTGCAGGTGGGAGGAGATAGTCACATGAAGATTTGCATTCAATTAAAACTTTTGTGAATATTCCCCCTTTAATGAGCTTTCCTCCCCCTTTCCTTCCCTTTCCTCTGATTGTGGTCTGGAGATTTTGCTGCAGAGAAAAGCAGTTTTGAAATTCGTGCTTTATTCCCACTCACATGAACCACCAGCAGGACTGGGTTAACCAGTCTGAAAAGGCCTCAGTCCTAAATGTCTTGTGGATCTAAAGAAAAATAAATATACTTATTTAAACCTTCTCCTTGGAGGTGCTTGCTCCACTCCCTAACCCTTCCCTGGCTATTTTGTAAGTCCCAGATCAGATCTACTGGAAGGTCCCGTGGTGTCATTTCAGGGTTAGTTTGTCCAGCATCAGTAAAATTTGTGTAAACAGTGCAATGGTGAAACACTTGTTAAACAGACTCCACAGCAGCAACAGCACCTTGTGGCAGGTCGGAATTCAGCCGGGCCCCACAGGGCATCCCACCAGCTCCTGCCATCGGGGCCCCCTGGCTGCCCCAGATGGCGTGCAATTTCATTACACCAAGTTTGCCCTGCATGGGATGGCTCCCTAAATCTCAGTGGTATGTCAAGGCCTGAAGAAAAAGAGTCAAAAGGACTCCAGTGCCCGATGGGATGTAAGGCTGGCTGACCTCCGTGCCAAATGCTTCCCGCAGCGGTACAAGATATCCGCATGATGCCAGTGGTGGCTGGGAAACAGGGAATCAGGAAAACAATTTCGTAACTCATTTACTCTCCTGCTACGCACCAAAGCTACATGGAAACCCATCAGGGTTGAAGCCTTAAGGCTTGCCTTAACACAAAAATAATAATGGGACACACAGCAGATCAGCTCTGAAGTTGTAAGTCAGAATCCACCTCCCGAATGAGTCGCTCTGGCTATTAACGCAATGTAAGAATGTCAAATTATTGTAATCTTTGTCAGAGGTCAACCTACATTAGAACAGCAGCTCAACAGATATAGGATAAATACCTCTTAATAATATAGGAAAGCTGCTTTTTTTGTTGCCAGTAATTAACTTTACTCTCCAAACACTTGTCTCTGCCCTGCTGCTCTCCTCCTTGAGTGAGTATGAGCACTGGGCTCTCCAGCATGGAGTTCAGCTTCACTGCAGACCCACGTGGAAGCACTGGTAGCATCTCCGCAGGCTTCGCAGGATCGACGTCACTATTTTTTGTTCGTGAGGTTTTACACCTCCCATCTTCAGCTTTGAGTTTTGGAATAAAATCCTTTCAATACAATTGACTTTTTACTAACTTTAAATCACAATCAGGAATTTTCCTGGATTTCCACAGAAAAATTTGGATGCCCAAGACTACTCAAGTTTTGTTTACCAGAAAATCACCCATGCCTCCAAATGTCACAAAATGTTTACTCATGCCGAGTAACTCCTTAGCTGCCCAGACCCATTAGAGCTAAGTCTGTGGAGCAAACTATTACAGTTTGTCACAAGTAGTGGGGAGGTTTGGATGTAGTAATCCAGTCCAAGCCTGCCTCTGCGAGACTTGCCAAAACTGACAAACTTGCCAAAAGTGGAAGTGAACAAGACACAAACTTAGAAGCGGGTAAACTTTCCCTATCACCCCCATTTAGCTGCAAATGTTGTTCTCCATTCTTCTCGATAGCCCAAGGAAAACGCACTCCTGGCCTGCTTTTTTCCACTTTCTTTTGATACCTGCTTGTCATATTCAAAGGAAAAGGAACATCTGATACATCCCGTGTATGGGCCAAAGGCTTCCTTAAAACGGCTCCACCCTCGAAGTATACTTTGCACAGATCCATGAGCCCAAGGACGTGACCCCTGAACTGAAGTACTGGTGCTGAGAGAGTAGATTAAGGGGCACAGGTCCCATCTCCCAGACTTTCCTATAACCGAGTGCATTAATTGATATTTATTTAGGGAAGTGTGTGATGGCCTCTAGTGGTGCACACTGTCGGTAAACACAGAAACATCATAGATTCGCTTCTCTGTTTTTTGAGTGGCACTTGAAGAAAAGTGTTCTGGATGTACTGACACCGGTATATTGTTACCATATGAGTAACAAGACAGCCCAGTGACAGGCAGGCCTGCTCCGTTTATAGCACTCTCCTTCCCCTCTCCTCCGTGCTCCGAGGAGGAGGGTGCACAGCACACACTGGGAGTAAGTGCAGAAATTGATATTTAGCAATGACACGTTATGTACTACAGATTTCCTGTGAATGCACCACCCTGTTCCTGTGTCCAGCATCAGGGAATGACAACAGACTGACTTCATCATGATTTTCTTTTCCTGTTACCCACCAGGCATACGCCATGCTCAGAAACAAAAATCTTAATTCAGTTCTTTTCTGCTGTGGCGTTTTTCACCCCCTTTATCACAATATATTGATTGCATCATCAGATCAAGACCGTGACAGGAGAACCAAGACTATGGGACATTTCCTCCTAGCAATAAGGTGGACTGAACCTCAACAGCACTAACACACCGAGGCTTCTGGCTCTGAGTGCAGCCTCTGCCATTACTACGGTGAACGTGATAGCCATTAACTAATCGTCATCAGAAAAAATATAGCGCGCTCTCTCTCCTCCACTGCACACCGAGGCACATACCATATAAACATCATAAAGGACACAGCGAGAGAGAAAAAACACACTAGAGGCCATACTAAACCACATATAAACCTGATTTGAGAAGAGACTGTTATTCAAAGCAGTGAAAGCTTTCATATACTGTATGGCCAGAGAGTCGGATGTTTTCTCAACAGTTTCCTAAGCAATAATACATAGATAAAGAGGCTGGAATCTGCCATCCCCTTTATAACATATGCACGTCTATTTATGAAGACACTTAAGCATGGATTTAGTAAGTCCGAGACAAAGCTCTGGAGGCGGCTGTCTCTTTAAATCCGTCTCCTACCAAGTGAAATTTGTGGCCCTGATGAATGGCAGAGCAGAGTCATCCATAAAAGGGCAGAGGAAAATCACACTCATTTGCATACAGTAATTATTCTCTGAATCAGGCCACCTTTATTGCTGCCAGAAAATCTACTGTCAGCATCGCTCTATAGATCATGTTGGAAAAGCCAGCAGCTGAGGAGCAGGGTGGTGGCTTGGGACTTGCCGGCCGGCGCCCCGGCCCTGGCCACCCTCGCCGCTGGGGCAGGCTGTGCTTTGCCTCGCTGCCCGCCCCAGGCATGGCGCTGCACATGCCAGGTACCTATACGCCCATCCGTCTTCTCCCGGGTCATGTCCCGGGCATCATCAGCAACGTAGCAGGAGGGCGAATGTTTGCGCCTGTATAATACCAAGGTGGTGGGAGCCATGCAGGGTGGCTGGGGAGGTTCCCAGCTGCACTCGGATAGACTGGTTACTTTTTTCACCTTTTTTCCTTCCCGCTTGACATCTTCTTTTAAAAAAATAAATAAAGGAGTAACATTGTACAGGCGTGGTAGCGTAACATCACCTTATCGGTATGCTGCCTATGCTTATGCTCCTGTTTGGCTCTACATCAGTGAGCACTGGTGGATTAAAAAAAGCGATAGCAGACCGGCATTTCAGCCTGCTGGCAGGAGAAGTAATGGGGGAAAGGGCACAGCCAGGGACCACGCAGGAAAAAAACAACAGGAACCTTGAATCAGCAAATGAGCAAAGATCAATGGGGCCAGATTCTCATCACAGCACAAACGAACCTGGCACCAGTCCGGGGATCTTCTCTCAGCTCTTCTCCTGCTGTGATCCAGCAGGATGGCCCCAACACACAGTGTGGAAATAGCGCTTATATGGGTACCCTCGGGTAGCTTTAGGAACAGCACCTTCCCATCCATGTATGTCTGTCTATCTGCAATGCTACCAAGGAACTGAAGTCTGTTAGAAGCTCCATAGCAAGTAAGTCCTTGGCATGAATCCAGTTGTGATCACACTTCTTGTGATACCAAAACCTGACATGCAGAAAACACGCATTCCCAGTAATGAATCGCGAAGATGAGAGCAGTTTGGAGCTGGAAGCGATAACAGCAGCTTTGGTGCCAGCACTACAATTTGCCATGCTCTGGAGCAGGGCTCCCAGATACCACCCTACACAAGCGCTCTCCACCACTGAGACAGCCAGGAACAGATGATCGATCGTCCTCATTTTGCAGGACCTGTCCACTGGCTCAGGTTTGTTTGCACAGGAGTTTGAACATAGGCCCAAACTCATCATGAAATCTAAATTCACGTCTCCTGTTCAGGGGGGCTGGAAGTGACCTTAGGGAGTCAGAGTGAATATGGGCTTCCCGTGAGGGTGGATCCAAGGACTTCCCAGAAAGGCATTATCCTATTTCCACACAACCCGAGGCATCATCAATTTGCCAATGTTTGGTGGAATACGGAGCCCTTCCTTGAAGGGACACAGCTTTGTGAACTACAAGGAAAGCCACAATATGAGACTGAATTAAAAATCCAGGAGTCCTGTGTCCAAACACCACAGCCTGCATCTTCTGTTCTGTCCTAGGAGGTCTAGGCCTTAAGGCGAAAGCTCTGGGGAAAAGGTGGTGACTTCCCAAACACCACAGTAGGGTTGCTTGCATGTTATGTTAGCGGTAAGTGGTTTTGTTCATCATTATCACTGGGTACTGCAAGCACTTGGTGTGAGAAAATGGAGTAAGAATTACAGTAGAAACTTCAGTGGGTGAAAAGTGTTTTAAAACATGACCCAAACAAATCTGACCCCAATTCTGCTGTAGACAGAGAATTAACTGATCAAAACTCTGCCTGACCCCACTGATCATCATTTTTACTTGGTTAACTGCAAGCATCTTGAAGTTACAATTTTTCACTATACTCCCACCTCTATTAAGAGACAAGCTCGGTACCTTTAATCTTAGTTTAATTTGTGATCTAACCAAACAGTCTGTCCTTCCAAACAGCCACAAACAGCCAAAAAGCATTCTTCCATCATTTTTTAGTTAAGCAGTGTTGTAAGCCAAAATGAAAACTTCATGATACAACACAATGGCTTTTCAATGTTTCCTGCATGTACTTTCAGCATTATCACACCATCCAACCATGGAGTTACTGCAGGGCTGTATATTTTTTAACCTACCAGAGCTACTGAGCTTTTACAGATTTTGTTAGCAGTGTTTTGTGCTTCAGATCTATAGCAAAAATTTCAATCAAAGCAGGGTCTAGTTTTTTCCCAATAAGTTAGAGGTGATAGAAAGCCATTTTGAATCAGACAGTATTTGCTGTGCTCAGGTATATAAAAATTAGCATAAAAATGACTGCAACCTACCATGGCTTCATGAATCTTCATTGGCCTATTTATAAGACTGTACTTCACAGTCCTGTTTCCAGAGCAGACATCTGTCCACATCAAGTCCACAGTCACCATCAGCACTAATTTGTTCCTTTGCCCCTTGTCTGATTCCCCAGGAAGGGAATAGAGCACGCCGGAGGGAGAGACCCAGTCTGAAGCAAATTTCTGCTGACTAGAACGCGTCCTGCTATATGCATGAGATCGGTTTTTCCTTCTATGAGGCTGGCAATAGGGTATTTTGCAAACATTAAATTAACTTAAATAAGAAGCAGCAGAAAGAGAAAGAAAAAGAAAAGAAAAAAATGAGAGAGAAGGGAAGTCAGCATTGCTGAACAGTGATACTTTGCCTTGCCTAAAGCTCTGTCAAAGTACCTGACCCCTGACAGATCTAAAGTAAAGTCATTTAAATGATGTAAGGGATATAAATTTTTTTTAAGCAAGTGGCACCAGCTCATGGCTTTGCTGTTTATTAGAGGACGAAGCTGCCAATATTGGCTTGCTCAGATGAGCACTTTTAAAACCACACCGATGTATGTGTTTGCATTCCTCTTCGGGTAAAAATTTGTCAGAGAAGAAAGGCATTAAACCTGTCACCTCAGACAAAGATCAGATGTTTGATTTCAAACAGAGGAAAGCAAACACTCCACTGTAGGCTCCGTTAACCCCTTGAGTACCCCACGGAAACTGCGGGACAGGCCCGGCAGCCAGTGCTGCCCACGACGCTCGCCGCTGCCTTGCAGCCGCCGAGTTTCCTTGGGGTAACGTGACATGACGGCTGCACACTATTTCTCTCCCTCTTCACTGACTCTCCAGCATTTGCAAAGCAGAGTGCATCGGCTGCCTGCAGAAAATGGTGCTGCTCAAAACGGAAACTAGGTTAGATATTTGTTTATGGTCCTGGTGCCACTGCTGGGTCTACCTTTTTAAAAATGTACTTTCAGGGTATTTGAAGGTGAAGCAGCGCTCAGGTCCTTTCCACTAAAGTGAGAGACATAGGGTATTTTAGAGATCTCTGTTATTTCTCTGACAACAAGAAGCTGCACTTTTTGTCTGTATCCCTTTCCCTTTTAGCCAGATGTCCACGCTACAGCTGTTGAAAATATCCACTGGAGTGAGTTTACATCCTGAATTAAAAGTCTGTGGCAAATCTACCTATTTTAATACCTGAAAGCAAACTGAAACCCTCCCATAGCTAACTGGCTTAGAGTGAAGTGAGTAAACTTTACTGAAGAAAAAGGAGATAAGAAGAAAGAGCAGAAATCAACCTCCTGTTTCTAAACATCTTCATGCATAAATCAGGGCTTAAACCATACGAAAGAGGGGTGTAATAAGAAGTGCTAATATATATTTTCATCTGGAAAATCCGAGCTGTGCAAGACTGGGAATGTAACTATGAGGCAAACTTTTATGGTCTCCAGTTCGAGGCAGATCGTGTGGAACATTTGGAGGCATGTGAGATCATGCCACACAAGTGTTTGCTATATTAATCAAACAGCACAATAGTTGCCTGGATACCCACATCATTTCATCAGCTGTGGTGGCCTGTTACCAGTTTTCAGAAAATGAAATGTGACCCCTGAGGACTGTAATTGGGTGAGTATAGTAATTTAGGAATGTTCAGGGGATCTGGAAAATCTGTCCAGCCAATTCGCTTACAGCCAGCCATGGCAGAAGGGTATTTCAGCACCGAAGAATCACGCACGGTGCCTGTTATCAGCGCTGATACCCAGTACCTTCCCTTTGCCTGTTTGCTGCTCGGTGCCAGTTACGATGAACTCCAGAGTCCTAATGAGCCTAGAGATAATTTTGTTTAATGAAGGATTAAGGCTGTGCCTTAGAATACTTGAAAAAGGTGGTGGTGGTGGTGGGGGAATAAAAGCCAATTCTGTGCTGGCAGAAACTATGGTGCATTTGCAGTATAAACTGCTGTATCCTCTTACACAGAATGTTTGTTGTGATACAACTTGAAACATAAAGGGCAGTGATCTCATATTTTAGCACAGGAGGCAAAAGCCCTTCGGGATTCATCCAAGCTTGTGGCATTTAGTTTAACCTAGTGTAACCTGATGAAGTTTTGAGGCACGTAAACTGTGTGTGTGTTTTAATTACATCTGGGCTATGTAACCAGTCCAAAGTTCGGGTCAATAGAGTGATGAATTCTCTAGCCACACAATCTTTAATACCGGCTGGACTGGTTATTAATTTTATTTATTTGTACTGTTAAAGTTCTATATAATTTGTAGCTTTGATAGTTTGTTTTTTTAAAAGCTTAGAAATGTTCACACATTTTAATAAATTCATTTTCTTGGGGTAATAAACTTATTGTGTGCTGTTTTCGTAATTTATACAGGGTGCAATTGTTTACAAATCTTTTATTTATTCTATTTCTAGCAGGTTATCAGGCTTCCTATTTCTGTGGCAGTAGATTGCATTAGATGCATGATATAGGAAGAGTAAAGGGCAGAAGACCATATGCTCTATCATAGGCTGCCTTTTAATCCCTGAAATACCAGATCATCATCTTAATCCTTCCAGTCTACTCAAGAGTGGTCTGTTATAACCCTGGAACTGGGATGGAGGACAAAAGGCGGCACAGAGCCAGAACTTCTGCTAATGTAAATCAGTGCACTTCCACTGACTTCAGCGATAACGCCCTTGACACCAGCTGAGGTTATACCCCAGATTGCTCAGCTCAGTGGTGTCGAAAGAAAAGGTGGGCTTCTCAGAGCCTGTTTTCCAGGTCAAACGCTGGTAGCACATTATTCGGGGTAAACCAAACTGCCTGAACTGTTCTGAACGCTGGTAGATGTATATTGTTGTAATAAGGTTGTAAAAATTTTCTTTGGAAACCTCTTCTAAGGTCTTTTCTAAACTCTTTCAAGCAGAGTGCACCCTCCATATTGTATGAAGACAGCAAAAGTGGCTATATTCCATGTTTTGATTAGTACTCATCTAAGAAGCTTGCTTCAAGATGGTTTTGGACTGCCACTGTTCGGATTTGTTAGGAGGCTTTTCAATTGTCCCTTTGAGTGTTGCCACTCAGCTGGCAAATGCTCCAGCAAGCATGGCTGGACATTTTAATTCTGCTGCCAGAAATTATGTCCTTCTATGGTAATTCCAGCTGCAGGCGATGTCCTATTGCCATTCCCTTGGCAAGTTACCCAGGAAATTTGTAATTGGTCATCTTAAGGGTAGCCACCTCCTCTAAAGTTTTCAATGATCATTGCAGATGTTCATTTGTGCTTCTGCAATACATGGTACCATTCCCAAGAAGCTATCCTATCACACATGGTAGCATTTCAAACCAGCTTAGGCTGATTCAGAGGGGATGCTGCGTCTAAGAATATTTCAAAAGAGTCAGGATCAGGCTGCGGGGACATTACAAGTGGGGGACACGGGGACATTTTCACTTTGAAAAGTTGCTGCTTCTCATTCAAGGCTCACCGACAGCATTTGAGTGCGAGTTAGGTGGTACACTGATACCGTACATGATTAGCAGTGCGGCTGTGGGATGAGAACGGTTATATATCGGATGAATTTAATATGACAAATTTGCGTGTAAAACAAGCGGCTCTTGTTAAAAGAAAGAAATCCATGAAGAACTGTCCGTCTGATGACAGGTTGCCTAGCCTGTCCATGACAGCAAACACAACTTTAAATAGTTTGTGACAATGTATTTTAAAATATTTTGTGAAAGTTTTAATAAAAATTACTTAAGCTTTTTGTATGAAACCTCTTGTTAGTGAGCCTTCTGAGAAACAGCTGGGGAACAGAAAACCTGCCTCTTTAACTGATTTTGTAAATATTCTCAGCTTCCACACTGTATGTTATTTTATTGATATACCCTCACTCCAGAAGGCAGATTTCACTGCAACAAGCCTTTCTTACCCCTAAGAAAAAAAAGAAAAAAACCTGAAATGAGAAGATGGGTGCATAATACATGGCTCCTCTGAGGCAGACATTCCTACAGTTATTCAGAGGTTTCTGCAAAACAATATTTAGTATTCTCTGTACTGAAGAAGAAAAAGACTAAATTTGAAACATCTCTCTACTCACTTCTATGCACCAAGAACATTTCAGCCTTGATGCATGGCACTCCAGAAGTGAAGAAAATGTTATATGGGTAACAACAACAACAACATCATAATCCTAGAAGCTACTAAAACTTATGCTGATCAGATAAATACTCCTATTAATGTAGTGCCCAAAACAAAAACGCTAATAGAAAAATGATAGTGGAGGGGTGGGGAGGGAAGAGAAGATGTATTACATTTCATTAAGAGCCAGGTGAAAAAAATTCCTAATGATTTTGTGATTTTACTTTTTTTCTTCTTTAGGTAAATTTCTAATGGAGAGGCTATGGTCTTGAAAAAATTTGCTTTTCAGAACAATGCTCTGAACCTCTGTATTCATTTTAGCCAATGAATTACTTATGAACTGTTTGCTGAATGTGCTGGATATTTGTGAATCAATATTTGCACAGATTATTTGATCCCCCAAGTCATATGGTATTATATTAGTGACTTTATGCAAGACCTCCATGGAACAACATAAATTAGAAATCATTTCCTAAAAACGTTTGTAGCCAGAAAAAAATCACCAGCTTGAATATTTGCAAGAAAAAATGGCAACAGATTCATGAATCTTAAGAATTTTTGCAAAGACCTTTTGAAACATATTTTCCTCTATTTAGACGTATATAGGTTGTCATCACAGTAGTTAAAAGTAGCAGTTCTTGTTGAGTTTATGTTGTGAAAACGGATTTCTAAGTCACAACACTATGCGACCCAAAGCAAATTAAGGCTTCTTCCCACTTAAACTGCACAATAGTATAACTTTGCAAATGTTAATTGGAAACTACATTTTTGGATGCTCAATGTAAGCCTTTTAATAGATCTGATTTTCAAAAATCATTGCACTCTAAAAATCAGATCCTTTGTAAATGCTCCAAGTCAAGTATCAAAGTGTAAGGACAGAAAGATACGATTCAATTCTGTAAATATTACCATTCAATCTTCTGGTGATTCATTAATAGCAGCCTGTGTTTTCCATTTGTTTATATAAGTGTATATACATGTGTGTGTATGTATGAGTGTGTACATATGTGCATATTTGTGTGTTGGGAGTATACATAAAATGAATTTTGTGATTGACAGAATTTGGTTATCAGAAAAAGATGCTCAACTGGTCACAGAGAAGTATCATGTGGTGAGACTTTCCCACAAGGCCTTGTCAATACAAGAGCAACATTAAATATAGATACAACACATAAACACCAGAAAAGCTTCCTAAGCAACGTCATCCAGGTCCTTGCTGTTCTTGACCAACATGTCTTGGAGTTCTGTTCATAAATGTATTGACCTTCATCTTAAAACCAGTTACATTTCTGATTAGTGTCTGTTCAGCACCTCATCTCTCTGATGACTAGAAATCTTCTGAAAATATCTGGGCTACATTTATTTATGCCTAGATTTATATTCGTTTGTTCTTGTCTCAACTGCTTTAACATATGTATCTTGATCCTTTTTCAAGCATGCATAGCAAATGCATTTTGGGGGGTGTCAGGTATTTTTTATTTTGATAAGACCTCAAAGGTTACAAAAGTGCAACTACAAGAAACTCACAACTCATCTGTGGTTTGTTCCATGTTTTCTAACCAATTTTTATGTACAGAGAGTTGCAGGGAAACTGAGCAATACAATGCAACAGTATCCTGCCACACATGGGCAATGCAGAAATATCTAAATGAATAAAAAGGATATAACCACTAATGGACCAACCTGGTGATTTGCTCAAACTAATTTGCCCTGCTTGAGAGCAAATAATCCCTTCCCTCTCCCCCACAAACTCCCTTTTTATGGAGGTGATGCCAGCAGACAATAAGGTCTGGTTGCCCACCTTGTTTGTTCCGTAAGACTATGTGAACCTCCCTGAGCCGAGTAAGAGAGATGAAACCTCCATCCTTGCTGCATTCCAGCTGGTCCTTGTTTCTGCAGCACATTGATCCCCTGATGGGTTCCTCAAAGCTCTCGCTTCATCTCCCTGTCTTAGCCACTTTGGTGTGTTCTAACAGTATTTTGCATTGAATTTCCTTAGTGACTTGCCAGACTGCAGGATTATATACTTCAGAGCATTCCCTTTCTGTGCCCCGACAACTGTCCTTCCAGTTTGCCTGCAGCTGGAGCAACATGCTCACTCAGAGGCCAGCTGGTCCTGTACCCATTTTCTATTCTGGCCCATCCAGGAGTTTGGGTAGAGTTCACCATTTTATATTGATGACCCTCATTCCTTCACAGAAATCTGTTGAGTCCAAAGACAGACCTATCTCCCTGTCATCCAGATGCATCCAGACCAAGGTAAAATGCTCTCTGGCTTTCTTACTGCATCCCCTTCCAATGGCTACTTTCACCAAAGCCTGGATTACCAGCGGACTCTGCAGGATTAACAACAAAAAATGAATAAAAACAGTACTTAAAATGTTATTGTAGCCAAATTTTTGGACGTCAGAATCTCGGACTTCTGACATTTCAGAATTTAAGGAAATATAAGTTGGGGAGGGAAGTGGTAAACAAGAACTATTTTGATTGTTTAAGCCCTTGCCACTGGAGAGCTTTTAGTGTGATGCTTTGGCCAGACCAGCATTATTCAGAGGGTGATCTACCTCAGTTCCTGCTGAAGTTGTTTGGCCATAACTGGGGGGGGATAGTCTTTTTTCCAGATGTGGACAAATTACCAGAGAAGCAAATACACCACAGACCATAAAGTATTCCCCTCCTTTAGCGCCACCTCTGATGTGATCGGGCTAACTAATTCACTCTGAACATCCATTATTACACTGATGAGGTCTGACTGGCTGCCCTTACTGATTGACAAGAAAAAAATGAGCCTTCTGAATATGGTTCTAATCTATATTCCAGACAAAGAAAAAAAAAAAACCACAAGAGGAAAAAATTAACTCTGTCTCTTTAAATTTTAGAAATTACGACAATTATGCCTCCAGGTTTTTAATTTTCAATTTACAGATGTGGTGATGTACACTGAGTCACTTGACCTCTCTAAGAAGCAGTCTTGTCCTAGCGTCCTCATAGGTATCTGTATCCATCTGGCAGAGATATTGTAATTCAAATCTCAAACTATGACTGACTGCTGAGCTGTGAGCCGTGCTGCTTTCATGCGCCCTGTCATTTCCCCCTCCCTAACTTCAAAAGACTTAGAAAAATGCAAAGGGAACAATATCATATGGCAAATTCTGTTTATGTGGCATGGCTTAGTCATCCTTATTTACATCACCCTGCCACCTAAACAGACCTATTCACAATGCATAGCTGTCACTCAGGCTGAACCTTAGATTACTGTTAATGTTTGCAAAGGGATGGTTATGCAACACTACACAACAGTACATCAAATACAAAGCCCGAGGCCAGTAAAACTCGGTCCGAACTGACCTAAGGACTCTCAGACTTCTGCTCTGCATACCGATGTAACCAATTACAATAGATACAAGAATACAACTAACATCTTAAAAAAAAAAAAAATTTAAAAAGGCCAACTGATTTTCACCCAGGCTGTCATTCTTCCCTCATGTTGTCAAATACACCATGTACCCAACCTCTGCGAAAAGCAGTCAGGCCAGGCTTGCTTGCAATTAGAAGAACATTTCTTCTTTAATTTCTGTATGAAATACAGAAATAACACCATAGCAATTTTATAGATAGGAAGCTTCAGAGCAGTGGAGTGAAGAACAGGAGATTTAATGAGCAAAGAAGCATCAATAGAATAGCTTACCCCACAGATAGGAGACAAAAATGCAAAGTTTAAAATCAATTTGATTATCATTTACTTGAAGCCCTGGTCTTATTTTCTGTCATGATGCCATTCAGTCCCTCCTCCTCACCCCCCAAAAACAAGTACAACCATCAACAGCAAGGGGATACAACGGATGGCCTGGAGCAAGCTGAGGCAGTTCCTAGACTGAAAAACCCAAAGCTGACACAGAGGCAGCAAGGCATGCCAGAAGGAGGCACGTTTCCAAAGTTAAATTGTCCCTTCATCGTGCCCAGAAATGTCCCTGGAGGCTGCTGGCACCACGGAGCAGCTGGCAGACAGCTCTACCTCATGGGTCAAGACCTGGCTGGTACACCTCCATCCTAAAGCTGTATGAGAAAAACCACACAATTTTTATGGCTGGCCATGGGAGACGATTAGGGAGATGGGTTTTGTTTGTTCCTTTACAAATACCCAGGCAAACTGTCTAAACTACTGACTCATCCAGTCCTGTGATACTCATCACAACAAAGTCAGCTGGTCTGTTGAACCCAGAATTCAAAGGGGAGGTTTTTTCCTTCACACCCATCCTCAGCAGCAATAAAGGACAAGTGGCGACATCAGGCGCAACTCTGCAGCCTGACCACTTGCTAAGGGCCCTGCCCAGATACCATCTGAGACTTAAGAAATTCAGATGCTTAAGAAGAAAGAATCTATGGAGGGTTTTTCAATAAGTGTTGCTCCTTAGCCAATACACTTCATGAATGAATGAAACTTTTTATGAATGAAACTTTGTACCTGGTGCAGCTAAGGCAAAACACTCTTAAAAAACCTCTTAACCAGTCCTAACTTTGCTAATCTGTCCTTTCTACTTCAGACTGAGGCCTAGAAGCACTTTCCACTCAAAGAGGCCACTGCTACTTTTCCAAATGAGATGGTTTCTGAAGATGCTGATGCACAGAAGTAACTCATAGCTGTGTACTCTGAGCACACAGAAGAGCTGCACTGGTGAGGTTTGGCTGATAAGGTAAGGGGGGGATAATAATAAAAATGCTCACAAACAAGACTTACTCTAGCCTGCTATGTGTTAAAATGTAGGCAGGGTATACATCCATAATCCAGCCTATATTCTTGCCAAAATCAGTCTGGCATGGGGGGGTTAGAGGACACATAAAGGGTCAGATCCTCAGCTGTCATAAATCTGAGCTGTGGCAGTTCACCCTAAATGTGGAGCTGGCCTCAAGCAAACCCACTGGACATGACAGATTTCCAGAAACACAAGCCCAGTGTAAAAACAGAAGTGCGTTGCAGAAGTGGAGAAGGAAGAAGTGACTGGGCGGGAGAAGACAGCAGGGCTGCATGGCAGAGCAGCGGATAGCAGAGCAGGCAGTAGGAAATTCTCAGTAGTTTTGACACTGCCACCGCAAAGAGCTTTCTAGGCAGTTATTTACCAGCCACTCAGAACTGCATTGTTGTTAATAAGTTATTACTTATATCTCAATAAACTGAGACAACCAGGTAATTACTTAATTAGGTGATTCCCTTCCCACCCTTACTCCTTTCTTCCAAGAGATTTCAATGTGAAAGCTATCTTTTATGTGTCTGTGCAGTAATATACACTTGAGCTTTCAAGCCCATGTGTCATAGAATATAAGAAAAAAGCAACCAAATAATAGAGAGCTGTAATTCCGCTGATGGTTTCTGGTGATAAGAAAAGCTGCAGTGGCACGGCTCGAAAGGGTTTGTCACCATAACTCCAGGATCAAATTTCCTCATATTACAGAAAGATGGCAGAAAGAGTCTGCAAAGGAGACTCAAGGAGACATGTAATAAATGCCATAAAAAGAGCAATTCTTTCTGGTAGAAAAGCTTTAACACAGTCACAAAGTGCCTAATCGTGGAAGTGCTGAGTGACTTCACCCCCCCTTGAACTTCAGCAGGACGCGTGGTGCTCAGCACCTCCTCGGCAGAGGCTCAGCACTTCAGAGAATCGGGTCCTGAAGCAGGAGGAAAAATTGTTTTTGGAACTACGTGTGGCAAGATATAAATTCCTACCTAATGAGATAAATCAGGTTTTATTTGAGCATTGGCATACAGAAGAAAGAGATCCCAGACAGGGCGATATATTTAAAACAATCCATTCATTTTCTCCTCCAGAGTGGAATCCAATGTAAGAGCCATTTTGAAAGTTTGAGAGGTATTTAACTGGCTCTAGCTTGTACTAGCCTTCCGCACAGGGGTGAATCACAGCCTTCACAAAATACTTCATACACGTGAAGGGCCACAGCTCAGGCAAATTAAAGGTAAATAGCATCAGAGCATGTAAAAACCAGATTTTGCACGATAAAGACTATTTCTTGGCCATGGTTTCAACCTCTGCCTAACTATTTCATGGTAAGACTTTTCTACAACAAAATCACATATTGTTTTGTTCGGGGTTTTTTAAACTTTTGTAAAGATCAAAAACAGCCTAAGACAAAGATCACACCTGAAAGAGTAGCCCGTGGATGAGAAGGAGGTAGCATGTGGAGGAAATGGTCCTAAGGATGTCAAATTCCTTTTGTCTCCCCACAGACAGCATACAAAATATATGCAAATTCCTTTAAAGTGAAGCAGGATGCTCCAGGGAAGTCCAGCCTGAGCAAAGCTTATCCCTTTCCCTATTCTCTTTGGAGTGTCCGAACAAGCAATCTTTGTGCTGCTTTCAGATTTGTAATGTACTTTTCTACCTGGTCTTTATACAGCTGGGTCAAGCACGTCTGTTTATGACTTAGCTGCTGTATCATGAAATTCAAGGCAGGATCCATGAGTGAGAATTCAAGGCAACAAACTTGAAGGAAGAGCATACTTGGATCTTTCCCTCAAACTGCCATGGAATTCAAGACGTCTGTGAACATTTCATATTACATTTGCTATGCTGTACTGCTTCAAGAAGCCATAATTGCAAGGCATCCTAATAACCAAATTCAAACCCAAAAGGATTTGAAAAAGAAAAAAAAAAAATCACCGATTCTGCCACATTGCAATTCCAGTTGCAGAATCAAAGTCAGTGAGTATGTTTAAATTGTTTTTGAAGAGCAGTCTTAGAAGCAGCCATAAGCATTGAGACGTTCCAGGTCTCTGGGCCTCTCACGAGTCCCTCTTAGGCAGCCATCACACTTAGAGCAAGCTGATACTCATTACAATTTCCTGACTATGCCAGCAAATGATGTGATAGGGTTTTCACACAAACCTGGAAATAGTCTAGACTTACTCAAAACGTGGCCCAATGAAACTATGTCTAAACTAGGGAATATCTGAGAAGTTATAAGCCATGTTGTAACACCACAGCAGGGCAAGAGCTGGGCACACGCTCTGTGCCACCCCCATTCTCTCTTTCCCCAAAACATATATCTGAATCGAGTCTGAAGGATGATCTGGACAGCCAGAGAGGTCTAGGGCCTAAGGTCACAAAACTGTATGTACAAGCCCAACAATAGAAAAGCTGCATAAATGAATCTTGATGAGCTTGATTGGGAAGACTAATAAATCCAGAATCCTGTTGAACCCTGCAGGAAACTACATCACTCTGCTAGCCTGTGCCCGGGACAAGCATGGGGAACTGTATGAAGCTGGGATCACAGTGCAGGTCCAACTACCTCTGGTTTCTTGGCCTTTCAAACCACGTGAATGTTTCTGGTCTTTATTATGAGAATCGGAGTATTCCCTTTTTTTCTCTTCCTCTTTCTGAAAGCTCCTTTGTTTCATTTTTTCCCCCCATCATATTCTGAGTATTTCTCTGACTCATAGCAGCTCTGCATCATAGCCCCGTTACTCATCAGTAGAGGGCTGTACCTCAAGCTAAGTAAAACAGGCTACGTGTCCCCCTCTATCTTGAAATGCTAGTGTGACTTATGAATACTGGAAATCCATCTTCAGGAGTCACACCTCATTTTCGGGTAATGAGCTGTAGGGTCTATGCACTGGACTGCCTCTCACTGATTGCTAAGGTGCTAACGTTAAAGAATCTGGTATGCCCTATAAAATCACACAGTTGTAAATAGAGAACCTTTCCCACTGAGTTATCTTCATAAATGAAGTTGCTGTAGCAAGCTTTTCCAAGAACTCGTGGTCCCACATGCTGTAGTTAAACTGGGATAATGATTTACAGTGTATGAAATAACCTCCTAAAGCTGAACTTTTGGGATTGCACAAGGGACTGTTCATCCACATTCCAGGTTTGATTGCTCAGAATTTATCTTAATTATAAGGGGTTCAATTAGAGTGAAGAGAAAGGGACTGAGAGAGTGAGAGCGAGCAATATTAGAGCTCTACACCGAATGACTGACAGTGACATAATGCCATCAAACAACTAACATGTTGCAGCACAGCGTTTAAGTAGACCCCATTCTTCAGGCAGATCTGAAAGGTTTGCTTAGTTTTGCTGTCTCTTGCAGGTAGCACAATGGATAAAGGCACAGATACGCTCTGCAGACACACAGCTTTATTGTTGCTTGAGTAACTACAGCTATTTAAGCAACAAGACTCCACAAGGTAGAGTGACACTGTGCAATAAAAGCATGCCTGTGGTGCACTGTGAGAGAGGATTAGAAAAATAAAACCTCCCTTAACTATCCAGCTCGAACAGGGATAAAACACATCTAACCATGTTTTTCTCAAACAGATTCAGAAAGTTCCCCAAAAAAAGGTCTAATGATGACATGGTCCCATCCAACCTCTCCATTGACTTACTGTCTCAATAGTTGTTTTTTTTCATGTTATTGATCTAAAAAGGTATGATTCACCCGATGTTACAGACACAAAGCCCAGATGCCAAAGAGCCTACAAACATCCTGGACATAGAGCAGTGAAGTCACAGAGCAGTGGGTAGAGAACAGGAGGAAAAGACACAGATGCAACAGTGAGATCATTCAGTTACTCATCACAGGCACACGCTCATGATGTCAGAACATTTTTTACAAAATGTAGCTGGGTGAAGCAGAAAAGAAGCTGTTCTACATTGCTGTGGCGACCTTTAAACATATTTTGAGGCTTTCCTTAGTGGTATGAGCACACAGCATTTATACCTTGCCAGCAGCATCACCTGAGCAGTGTGTACCAGCTGGCCTTCAACAGTGCCCCCAAAGTGTGTGGGACAGACTGCAAACAGCTGGTGCCGTCCTCATTATTTCCATGGCAGCTGAGGATTCTCCTGCACTCCAAGAATCCTCAGCTGCTGCTTTTACCCTCCCTCCCCTTTTTTTCAAGAGGGTATATATTTCCTTTGAAGAAGCAATGGGGGCTCATAAATTAAACTGACTTCTCCCTGCAACTGTTTCTCCTCCATTTTTCTGCATTCATTTACTCTTGTCATATCTTTCAGTAGCAACTCATGAGAGCAGCACTGCTGACTAGGGATGTATTTGTTCACCTACACAAGAGGAAAACTTCCCTTCTCACTGCAGTTCTGAATTGGATATCACAGCAGATTTGCCATGGCCATAAACATGGGCCAGGGCCACATACAAGGACAGGGAACCTTGATGGGACTCCATCCTTGTGTCTAAAAACAAGCATGTGCAGAAGAACATGTCCACGGTGAAGAAGAGGGGAATATGGGTTGGGACAGAGATTATCTCTTCTTCTCACACTAGCAAATAAAACATTTAAAGCACCAAAACATGATACACTCTCCATGGCTTTGTGGGGGAGGCTATACAATTGATTCAAGTCCCTCCAGCTAACAAAACTCACAGCCTCACAGAGAAATTTTCTAATAAACATCTGAAATTAAAGCTCCATTGCTGACAGCAAAATTACAATTTACAGTTTGAAGACGCATTCAATTATAGTTACCCAGAGACAAAGAAGACAAGAAAAATAAAATAAATCCGGAAAGAAAAGGAAGGACTTCAAATTTGCATCAAATCTTAATCCAATAATCTGCCTTTAATTACCCATAGCACACTCTCTCCTAAAGTGATCGGTTTTGCCTCAGATCTCCAAATCTTTTGGCCCACAGCCAAATGGATAAGTGCTTTATCACTTGAGGCTGGGAGAGCATCCGTGTCTGCAGGCTCAGTGAGACCATTTATAGCTGCTATGCTTGGCTGCCATTGTGGATTTGGTTTAATCCACTGAGAGTCTTTTTACATCTTTGACTCTGTTCCATGCTTTGAACCAGTGGTAAGATTTTACTGGATTACTCCATTTCTCAGGACAGAAAGAGTATTGTTCTTTAGCCAACTTCTGAAAGTTCGCACTTTAGCCTGTCTGCATTTTTCTTCTATTTGTGTACCCTTTGTCTGACACCAGAAAACTCGCCAGTGGTGAAAAATTTAGCAAAGGCAAAGGAGCAACATGGATGCCTACTTTGGGCATTTTTACTTAAGTTTTTTATGTCCTAGCCATCTGTTATATTAGTAATGGTTAAAGACATGGCAGAAGAAAAGCGTTCTTAAAGGTAGTCCCTTCATTGTCTTCTCTTTCATGGTAGTGTAGGTAGTGTTACTTTTTCTTGGCTTTCCTCCCCACTCCCTGACTGCTGCCCCTGCTCTGCCTGCACTTCTCCATATCTGTTCTGCCTTCCTCAACATCTCAAGACATGAAAGTTTTCACCCAAATTAAAGTTTTCTCCTAAATCCCAGTGGTTGCCAGTGGTTGTCTTGCCACCAACAAGATCTTGCTCTTTAAATGACTCTTCTAGTTTGGACATGGAGAAAAAGGCTCTGCCATACTTCATACCCAAGGTGACTAGATTCAAACCCTGCAGCAGAGGGATCCGGGGCCATTTTCTGGCATGGTTCTGGTGGTGTGAAGACAGCTCTGAAAAGTATCAGAGCGTATGGGTGGGAAGGCAAGGACCTTGCCACAGCTTACCAGGAAGCCTATCCTTCTTTCCTGAATCAAGACAGACCCTGTGGGAAATACAGCTTCCGAAGCCAGCAAAGCCAACTGATCATATGAGGGAGCTATGCAGACTTTTCCTTTAAAAGGCATAATTTAGGGAAAGAATCTGAAAGCAGTAACACTACTTGGTGCTGGGAATCCTTGCAAGACACACTCAAACAGCAGTCTGTTGTAAAAGCGTCAGTCACAAAGGTGCCAGAAACCTACGTTTATTGGATCAAGTCACATGCGTCTGAATAACAATTCCAACAATTATAGCCCTGTCCCATCTCTCTGTGTTGACACCAGCAGTTAATGCTATAGCCTGCTTTCTCCTCCTCTGTTGATAAACCAAAGAAACATAAAAACTGCTGTCATCAAAAATGTAATCAGTAAACAAAACACAAAGTTAAGATGAGAATTAACCAAACCCTAGGACAGACTGGGACAGAGGGACATCCTTTAATAACCACTGTCTCAGAATGGTCAATGCCTGTTTCAACACAGACCCATTTCTATGGCCTCAGAACAGTTGCTGGCAAGAGGCAATTAATTGTGGTTGAAAAAAGAATTGGTAGGACTGGAAGAAAATAGTTTCTGCTCTCTACTGTGCTACCAACATCTTCTGCATTGCCTTTGTTCAAGAGTTTTCTTTGTAAAAAAGGGAGTGATTACCTTTTTTAACCTATTTAACACAGGCAAACGTGACAAGCCTGATTTGCATGTATATACTTTTTTTAGTGTATGCTTTTCCTTTCATACCACCAGTAGAACCTTTAGTGCATTCAGAAATCAGAATCAGTATTTGTGAAATACCGAGATCCCAAACTCAGAAGATGCTATACAGAAAAATCACAAACTGTTTTTACACTGCTGTGTAGATATTGTTGACAACAATGAATCAATTAATCTTTCACATTTCAAAATATTTATAAATTAACTGCTCAGTTCTTGAGTTTTTACATATATAAATCACAGAACAAGTGCTAACAAAGCTAGTTTCTTTCAAAAGAATTGCTAGCATGTCAGGCAATTTCAGAGCAAAAGTTGTCCTTTCCTGACTGGGTCTCCTCTAGTAAAGGAGATCTTTATCCTTCAGCATATCTGTTGGCCGAAAAAGGAGTCACTGATTGTAAACTGTCTCTTATTGTTAAATTTCTTCTCGCTAGTATAAGACTTTCTACCAGTAATCTGTGATGAAACAGCATAGGCTTTAATTAAATCAAGGCAACCCCAAGCTTTTTGATTGAACTGGCTTTCACCTGCTGTTTTTGCTCTCCCTTGGCCATCATTGTGCATGCAATGTTTTCCACATCCAAAACTGAAGCATATCAACTACTGCACTTCCTGCCTATGTTGTTTCATCAAGTTCTCCAGGTATCTCCCTTCTTTTCACTTCCCTTTTCCAGTGTGTCAGTGCACTACCAAATACATTTGGCATTCAACTCCAAATATTATTGCATTTTCAAGGTTATTATTATATTGCAGGTAAGGCAGATGTTCATATCCAATGTACTGAATGTCACACCAATACTCAAGAAGCAGCATGAGTTGGTCAGACCATGGACGAGATGCAGGAAACAGTCTGAAGAGCTTAATCATCACAGAAGATATTTGAGACTCACTTCTAATACAAATCAGTAGTAACATTTATCTTAGTCAACGGATGGACACCGAAATAAGATCAACAGAGATAAGATCAGTATTGGATCGTGGTATCACACATGCAAGTTATAGCACAGTTTCTTAAACCTTAGTGTTATTTGTCTCCCAGGGTAGAGCAGATGTACTTTCTGAGTATCCTGACTTGAGGGATGTTTCTAAGAAAGGACATGGGTTATATTGTGAGCGCTGTAAAAAGAACTATAATGTAAAGCACTGTAGCATGCAGAGGGTAGTACTAGAACATACTGTTATGGTTCGCTGTACCTGTAAAATTCATGAAATTATTGGCTTCTTTCAGCTGCAGTACAGTACTTTTACAGTAATTTGTCACTCTGTTTTCAGCAGGGATAATGGACCATGCCTTTTTCTAGGAGCACATTATTTGGCCACTGGCAGCTTTTTATATTTGCCATGAGATCCCCAGTAGCTACATGTTCCCCTTCACCCTCCCTCCTCGGGACACTGCAGGCAATAATAGATCTGTGGGATTAACGTTTCTTTACCAGAAGTTAATGGCATCTGTGATGATTAGTGTTAATTGGTCTGGCTATGTCAAGTGTGCCCGTACTGTTCCTTTCAGTATGCTATTCCTCCACTTCTGTCTGCACACAATAACATGACATCACTGCAGCCAAAATCAGCTAGAAAAATACCACAGCCATTGCCCCTCCCTGGCTCACCTGACACTGCTTAATAGTCTTCATTTTTATACGGCCAGCATCTAGGAATCCAGTAATAACCTTTTGTATGGCTAGAGATAAATGTGATGTAAAAATGAATGAAAAGGAAGATCACGGAAAAAGCCCCTCCTGACCTCAGGGCTGATATTTTTCAGCTTTAATGTTCTCTTCTATCTACACCATAACATCAGTGATGAAACTACTCTTTTCCATCTTATTTGAAAACACTAACATGCTATTGGCATTATTTTCCATGAGAAATGGTAAGTCAGAATTAGGAAGGAAATTGTTTTCCTGTCTGGTGACACGTTGTGAGATTTTAAAATTTTTCTCTGTTCTGCAGTGCAACAAACCCAAAACATTTCTACACTCCTCATGAGAAAAAGCAGGGTAATTTTTGCTCCAGAAAAGCCAATGATGTGGAGACTTGGCATCCTTCTAACATACAGTAACGTGGACAGCAGGGACCGAACCTATTTCTCTCACAGCCCCTGTTAAAGATATATTCTCCACATGACAAAGTCTTTCGCTCACTTCTCCATCTGGATTTTGACCACATGTGTGGTCATCGTGATGTTAAAAATGAGGCAACCCCCCTTCCCCAACCACCGAAAGGCATTTTTGACAAAGCATTTTAGATTTGCCTAACCATCACTTTTCTAAGAATTCTTCTGTGAAGTATGATGCAATGCAGCACTCCAGAGCCAGAAAGCACATGGTTGTTCTGGAAAAGGTATCTGATTTCAAGGCCAAGTTATTTTCTCCCAAGGTAGGTATAATTTATACACTCTCCAGAACCAATGGAACTAAGCATGTGTTTCAGAAGGGAAAGGGCAGGTTTTATTTACAGTAGCAATGAGGAATATTCCTAAATGCAAATAACACCTCTATTTTAACTGCTTGATGTCTACCAAAAAAACCCCAGTCATCATGTTTAAGCTTATAAGATGGAAGAACTTTCCCCATTTGTTTTTGCCACACACTGAAGTATGCCACTGTTTTTAAATACAGGTAGTGTCTTTCAACCTGCCCGGGGTTATTCAGATGCTTAAAGATGAATGTGCAGAAAGAAAAAGTGCCAAAGCACTTTCCTGAAGTGGGATTTTACCAATTCGAGGACTCATACCAATCAAGTGGTGAAGTTGCGAGGCTCAGGTGCCAAATACAGCCAGGGGAGAGAGACTGGCTCTCCCAGAGCTCCCAGCTTCATCTTCTGTACTGGAGGCATCTATCTCCTTCCATGAATTACACTGGGAGCCATGGGAAAGTAGTTCCTAGTTTTGGTACCTGGATTACTCATCTAGGGTTGTGTTACACATAATCCTCTTGGTCTTGTTTTACAAATACCATTTGTCTCTTATTTCTGCTAATTCCAGTAAAACAGAACACACTCACCTTTTGTACCTAATCAGGTAACTCTGCTCGCATTTCTGGGACTAGTACTTGTTAACTGTTGTTACAAAACATTAAAGAACAGGCAAAATGAGTAAAAGCCTTGTCTACCTGCAAGCACCAGGACATCCAGCATCATGTTCAGCATTTTGCATGTTCTAAAAGTCCTCTTTTAAGCATAACACAGGCCAAAGTCCTCAACCATCACCTGCTGAACTCAGCAAATACATTCCTATTGCCAGCAACAGGCTTTTGCTATACAGGTGGCTGCTCAACATAGCCCAATCATCAGATGCACCCTCCTACCCCTGATATTTGACATGGAAAAGAAGTCCACTTGGTGTAGAGAAATGCCGAGAAAAGCAGAAGTAGCCATTTAAGATACCACGTTCATAAATATTTCCTGTGATTAGTTCTTCTCATTTATCTAAATTCAAGTTGAAATTTCCAAGACTTGCACTTTGAGCCCTAGACACTGTCAAAGTGGTCACTGTCTGGAGGTAAAGCTGTGTATTTGTGTCTATCTGAGCTCTAAATGAATACAGTTCAGTGAAATCCTGAAGGAATAAAAATTGGTAACACTGCTGTAAAACTTTCTGGACCAGCTTTGAAGCCATGAAGTCTGAAGGAGGAGAGTTGAAATGGAGCAAAGGAATGGGCCGCTTTGGGAAGAACGTAAGAGTGCCTTGGTAAAAACCAGCCCTGATGCTGCCAAACGCCATCCTTTGAAGACTGTAGGTTGTGAATGAGCTGTAGATTTCTTCTCTTTTTCTCATTAAAAATTCCACACACAAGCAAAGTTGCCCTATTCAGGCACATGTTGTTAAGCTGTATTTGCAATAAAAAGGAACTGAGGCAAAGGGCACCAAATTGTGTAATCATATTTACCCTGCAATATCTGTAGTGAAGCGATACCCCAAATAACCAGAAATCAGTCTTTCAAGTACCAGCTGCTGCGTAACCATAGCAGAGAACTATGGGCATATTTTCCTGTGACTGGACTGCAGCAATACCATCACCAGCAAGCTGCCAGTCGGCACTAGATTTTGTCCCACTTGCTCCTTACCAGCTCTGAATTTCTTGGTCTTCTGCTAACAGGACTATGCCATAAAATCCTGCAGCTCTTGTAACTAGGCAGAGGAAAGCCTTTATGCTTTGTCTTTTTTTTAAAATCCTTGAGTCATCCCGTGACTACATAAGAACATGGGCAACTTGTCATTTTAATTAAGTGAAAGGAAGATAATGTGTTTTGTGAGGTTTATAGCATTGCCACAGCAGTAGTCTGCAACACTGAACACTGCAGTTTGTCTACAAGCATCTTACCTTCGTGTGAATATATACAAAAAGTTACCTCATTCTTAAAGATGTTTCTCTGTGACCTTCTCCAGTATGTGGCATGTCTCATACCCTCCCCCACCTAAGAGCACTACTGGTGGCCCTGCTATGAGCTGTGCAGATGTTTCTACCACATTATTGCAGCTTTATATTTGCAAGAGCCTTCTTAGAACAGATGTTCTTTCTGTGTGTATATACCATACTTCCCACTGCAAACACTTTTACAACACAAACAGCAGATTGCCTTGCTTCTGTCGTTCGGATCAAGAGAGAGTAAATGCCTCATTCTAATGATGTCGGTTTTCTTTCCAGGGTGCTTAATGTCTTCCCTCCCCTTCTCACTGGCCCTGCTCACTGCAGGTGTTTTGTCTCTCTTCCTTAGGCTCTCCACCACTTATCTTAACTCTAAAGGGTGTCCCTAAAAGTATCTTCTTCCTGAATCTCTTTTGCTGCTTTCACTCTCTTTTAGTCCTTTCTGCTGTGTCCTCCTCCTCTTATAAAAGCTGCTCTGCCTTCTTTAGCTCTGCTCAATGAGAAGCTAATTCAATGTATTTAAATGTGAATGTCTTTTGTTGGGTAAGACTCAATACAGATTGGTGAATATAATTCCTATAAATTGTGGAATAGGAGATAATAATTCAGCAATGATGGCTCAAAGACGATAGTTCTTTGGGGAGCCAAAGGCATCTCTTGCCTTCACCAAAACAAAAGGATTTTTGGAAGGTTTGTGTTGGCTGGATATTGCAAAAACAGGATTTGAACACCTCCCCTCCCCGCCCCGCCCCCCCCCCCGATTTTTAATCAAAAGCCTGACTTGTAAGTGGGATAATTTGTACAGTCTTGTAAAATTATGACAACATCGCATAGAACTTTGGCCTCTTTCACAGTGATTTTGATTACTTTCAGAGGACACTGTCCGTGACTATTTCTGATTAAAAATTATCTGTTCCTGTGCTTTTAGCTTCTCCTCTTTTTCATAAGGCATTTGTCAGTAATATAAACAGCAATAATAATATAAATTTCACAGCAATTACAAAAAGTAGTACTTATCATTGAATAGTAATATATCATGAAGAGGTAATGGTGTGGAGATCTCTGCTGCCACAGCTAGTTTGCTTTGGGTGCTTGAGCTGGACTCTTTAGAGGTACCTGAGGTATCCTTATGGCAACTTGCACAGTACAGGTGCAACAGCATGCTGAGAGCAGTTTCTTTGAATTTCTCCCAACCTCAAAGTCATGGAAGCTGTCACTCTTGTGCTCTGCAATCTCCTGAAACACAAGCTCCATCAGACTCCTAATATCTATGATAAAAATCGTATCCTTTGCTCCCTTACCATATTTTCCTCTTTTTAAGTTCTTTAAAACCACCCTACCTCTAGCTTTTCAGTTGGCCATATTGTTCAATTTTACTCACATTGTTTTCCTCTGCTTCCTCTCTGCTGTAGTTCTCTTCCACATAAACACCGTTCTACTGAAACATACTCTTCCACCTCCTTGTATTTGTTTCAGTTTTCATATTACAACTTCCCTCTTATTCCTTACACAGATGGACTAAATAGCTATTTGGCCTGCTTAGCTCCAGCTTCATAGATGCAACATTAGATGGCTGGCACCTACTATGCAGGCAGTCTTTGCAGCTTTTGCAGCTAAAATCTGTACTTACAAATGGTGGTCATACGGCCTAAAAAGTAGCTTAGGTTCCACAGACAGTAAAATATGATTATGGTCATTTTGGATAAAAGAAAGAAATTATGATAGGTTGACGCTACAGCTCAGGGTTTCATGAAAAGCTTGGTGATTCCCTCCTTTGCCCTTCTTTAAGCACTGTAAAATTCATAATCAATTTCTATTTGTTTGGAAATCACTGATTTCTATGTCTGGTAGTCTATGAAACTTTGTACAACTGCTTACAATTGCGTTGGAAATTGCAATCTTGACACAAATAAGTTTTTCTGATTTTCAGTCTTTTTTCTTGTTCACAAGTGAAATCTAACAATTCTTTAAAAGTAGCTATATACCAGTGAATTAGTGATAAAGTCTAGCTGTAAAAATTTTCTCTCTCAGAAATTTTTATAAACCAGTTCTATTACCTCTTATTAATGCATTACAAATACAATCCACACTACACCCATCTACTACGACCTAGTAAAATATGCACGGCCATTTAAAAGACCTTGTGTTTAAAAAGACTGGGTTACAGTCTTGTCAGGTCTTGGAGTTTTATCATGAATGTTGCAGTTTAATTGATGGTTTTCCTCAAAATTCTGAATACAATTGAAAAGGAAGAATCTCTGTGCCTACTTCAAAGGTGAGCAAATATTTGTAGAGAGAAATTAGAAGGCATGCATACAAAGCTCAAAAATCTGAAAACAGGTTACTGTTTTTGTTTTCTTCCCCCCCCCCCTTTTTTTTTTAAGATCACATGATTTGTAACTTAATTGTTTGAGTTTTGCAGATAAGATCAACTAATGAGCTTTTTGGGTGTGGGTTTTGTTTGTTTGTTTTTAAACTGTTGAGGCTGACAGCAAAAGCTTATCTAACGTTTTTACTGCCTTGTTATAATGCCCTGAAAAGTCACACAACTTATTCTAAAGGCAGAATGAATCTGCAGAATAGCTCAGAAGAGCTCCCAACACCATTTAATCATTTAATCTATGAGCTAAGCATTAGCACTACTTAAAAATTCTTTTGAAAAATAGCAGTTGGGAAGAGGGTGTGTGAAAATGGAGGAAAAATAGATTTCTACTGCCATCCTCTCTGCATTGTGCCCATCCAGCTCATTGGCATCCACCATAGGCTTGCTCAGTTCCCTTCCAAGATGTCCTGTGCTGGCTGCTGCACTGAGGAGCAACACGAGTGCAGCTCTGCAATTACTGTTCAGCTTGATCATGGCTTGAGATGGTTCTCCATACTGATATTACCAACGTTAAGTATGGGTTCCCTACCGTGTAAGGCAGTTCTACTAAGCTAGACCCATAATAGATATTTTTTAATGTGAAAATTAGTCTTTGGCAAACAAGAAATAGTTGCTAGATTTAGGTAAATGCAATGACATTGGACGAGAGAGTCATCATGTTACTGTTAGCATTTAGCTATTATTTCTGAATATTCGGATAGATCTTACGACTTGTTATCATTTAAGAGCAAAGAGGTAATTGTCCTTAACCTTTTTCTCCCCATAAAGAAAAAAATAACCAGATGCCACAAGTTTGATAGTTCACAGTATTCATATTTAAACAATAGATACATTTCACTGAATATAAAGGAAGCCCCACCTAACTCAAAGATAACTTGGAGTTGCCAAGATGTTGCTGAAGTCACCAACATTACAGAGGTTTCTACCACTTCTTCAGAAAAATGTGCTTTTTTTGGAAGTATGCGAAGGAAAGTACACAAAATCTCACATTTTCTTAGCCAGTGCTTCTTCTGAGCCATACTCATCCACCATCTCAGTTCTGTCAACCAGAAGAGAATGAGCCTCATCTCTTCTGTATAATGCTTCCTCTTCTACCCCAGATTTCCCAGCTCCTGTTTCACTAAGAGATGGGTGTACTTGTATTTTTCAGAAGAAGGACAATAGATCAAATTACATCTGCTACATCCACGTAAAACTGGAGAAAACCATTTACTTATATAGAATGAAACTGTATTTACCCAATAAACAAACTAAGAGCAGGACCTACTACCTATCAAGAGCTTCAATTTGCTGAAATACTGTAATGGGATTGATGAATTGGAAATATTTCTTCATTATGGCCAGCATGTAGGGCAGCATTATTAAGAAATTAAAGTTCTGAAGTGACACCATGAGCCATATGAAATCACACAACTTAGTCCCTAGCTTTTGAACATACTACATGAAGACAACACATATATTGACATACTAGTGCAAGAAAGTGCAGTGTACTTCCAGTACCACTGTGCTTAAGTTGCTTACTAATTTAGGAGAATTTAAGCTTCATGGATGGAACAGATACTGCAAGGAACTACCCAACCTAGGAACCTGCTTTATCTGGATAAAGATTTTTTTTTTTGTGAGGTCTTTTTTTTTTTTTTTTCTTTTAAGTGAGAAGGATATGGAGCAGCTGCCTAAAGCAGAAATGCTACAAAACTCATTAGCCATAGTAAAATTAAATTAGTGCTCTCCAGATAATCCTAAGTTATTATCCATGAATCTTTGTACAACAGTGCTCCACATCTCTTTTCCTCTCACACATATTATTTCTGCCTTTGGACTGCTGTTTGGTGCCTTTTAGAAAGTCCGTGGATGAATCACTGAATGAGCATGATCCCTGCAATAAAAGATTGGGATGATTCTTATGGTTTTCCCCCAGCTGCAGGAAATGCTTCTTTTGTAGTCCTCTGCTAAAACAGAAGATCAAATTCTCCAATGTCTCCTATTCCATCCAGTTATTTAGATCTGCATGAAAAGGCTCCAGTCTGTGCCTACACTCAAGAAATTCAGAGCACAGCTAAACAGGGAAACTGTTGAGATAGCCTTGAGGCACATTTTTGAGCAACCCAATTATAGTGGGTGTCAATTGCAGGGGTCCAAATGACCCACAGAGCAGAAATGGCAGCCGTGGCTCAGCAGAGCACTGGGAAGTCTTGCTCCTGCTCCTTTTTCTAATATGGCAGAGACTGGGTAAAGTTTAATGGTCTTTTTAGGAGGCCAGACCAATGATCTAATTCCCCCTCATGCCCTCCAGTTCTCTGAGACCTCTGGCATCTCCCTTGCTCTCGGTGCTGCAGAACTGAAACTTTGAGGACTTTCCCCAATAAATTGCAGGAGGATCTTCACATCCTCCTCGATACATGGGAGAACTGCGAGAAGGTATCGGAGGATTTGCATAATTTCATGCATTAGCCTCATTCTGTCCTGCAAAGTGGGCTGGCTATAACACTGCATGAAGGCAACATCTGAGCCTTAGCCTATAACTGAAATTGAGGCAGATTGCTCAGTCAGAAGCCCTGCAACACTTCCAAGCTAGTTGCTTCATATGTGATCAGGGAGACGACTGGAGACAACACTTGAGTTAGAGTTTGCAATTAACTTTGCTGTACAGATGCACTCCTGTCATGGTTTAACCCCAGCCGGCAACTAAGCACCACACAGCCACTTGCTCACTCCCCCTTGGTGGGATGAGGGAGAGAATCGGAAGAATAAAGATGAGAAAACTCGTGGGTTGAGATAAAGACAGTTTAATAGGTAAAGCAAAAGCCGCGCATGCAAGCAAAGCAAAACAAGGAATTCATTCACTCCTTCCCATCGGCAGGCAGGTGTTCAGCCATCTCCAGGAAAGCAGGGCTCCATCACGCAGAACGGTTACTTGGGAAGACAAATGCCATCACTCTGAACGTCCCCCGCCTTCCTTCTTCTTCCCCCAGCCTTATATGCTGAGCATGACGTCATATGGTGTGGAATATCCCTTTGGTCAGTTGGGGTCAGCTGTCCCAGCTGTGTCCCCTCCCAACTTCTTGTGCACTCCCAGCCTACTCGCTGGTGGGGTGAGGTGAGAAGCAGGAAAGGCCTTGACCCTGTGTCAGCACTGCTCAGCAGTAACTAAAACATCCCTGTATTATGAACACTGTTTTCGGCAGAAATCCAAAACACAGCCCCATACTAGCTACCGTGAAGAAAATTAACTCTATCCCAGCCAAAACCAACACAACTCCCAAATCCTTTCGCTCACTTTCACCACTCTCTTAATCAGACTTGCATAGACAGCCAATCAACATTTTCTCAAAGTGTTTTAATTTGAAAATTGCATTTGTATTCATTTTCTACTGGTTGAACAAAAAGCTTAGGGGAAAATTTGGTTTTTAAGAAACTGAGTTAGGAAACACAATCCAGTTCCAGACTAGGAACAGTTCAGTGCCTAAAGGCAGTCTCACAGTACACCACCTGATTAATTTGGAACCAATCTGGACAGCTCTCAGAGAATATACACTGAGCCATCCTCAGCCATGGGAACAGAAAAGTAAAAGGGAGAGCATGCTTTCAAGGAAAATAATAAGTGAAAAAAATTAATCAGAGAATATTCTATCAAAAAATTTTCCCTTTGTAAAATGATGATTAATGAAAACAAAAATAACCAGTGGAGAGGAAAAAGTTAATTTTGACAAATCTTAGTAATTATCACTTTAAAATCTTTACAAATTCTCTTTTTTTTTTTAATTTTTGCTGGGATCAGGTCAGGAAAAACTTCTCAAAACTATTATTTGTCACTGCCAGCTCAGGGCTGTGTGGCCCTGAGAAACGTGCAGCAAGAACAACAACATAAATATACAAGTTTCTCTGAAGGCAACCTTTACATCTCTTTCACTACACTTCTCTGCATCATTGTGAGGAGTAAAGCACCCTCTTAACATCAAACATCTACATAAATTGACCGGTAGAGACCACTTGCATCCACAAAGATGGTACCAAATGAGGTAATGGCAGCACAAGGTTCCAGGCACCTTCTGCTCAAAGATCTACTACTTACCACTGTTAGCAACAAAATCATAGGTTAGATGAGTGCCTCCATGAAGCAGAGACACTAAAACAAATATTTAAGAGAAGTGTTTCCTGGAGACATTTTTGTGGAAGATCTTGAAGAGTTTCTTTTTGAAGTTTCTCTGCAAAAATGAAGGAAGACATTGGCCCCTCTCTACTTCTCATTGAGAATCATTGCTTCTGAAGCAGTGTTAAACCATCTGTGCCAGGTAGCATCCCTGGAGTTTATCATCGTAATGCTAAAGAACATATTTTAGTCCAGATTGCACCAAACCAAGATGGCAGATTGTTTTATAGTTTCCCTGTGAAAGGGCCTGTGTCCATAATCTCTGCTTTTTCTCCACTTTCAGTCTGCAAAAGCTATGCTGTATGCCACCATATCAATAAACTTGGTACATCACCGGAAAGCCATAGTTCCCAATCTTTGTTTCATGTGCAACACATTGCCCACAAGACTTTCTGATATTGCTTGTGGATACAGTAAATTAAAAACTTAAAACGAAGACCAACAGAGAGAACAAACCTGTCTGCAAAATGCAAGTTGCTCAGTATTGTTCCTCCTGGGCCCACTGTTCTAGAGTAACATGCAAATATTCGCAGCAAATCACAGCTTAAATATCAGTTTGTTTGCCAAGCGATTTTCCCGACTCCCTGCTCACAGCCATGAGAAAACATTTTATTTATTAATTATTATTTGTAATTTGGGAAAACAAATGGCCATATTCCCAGTCAGTCAACTCTCCTATGCGCATATGTGCATTCCAGGAGCGCAAGCTTTACCACTAGCTTAGAGAGGCATTTTTTTCCCTGGGATCCTTCATTAAAACATTAGTAGCACATTACTGCTTAGCAGGTGCACAGACCCCATAGCCAAATGTTACTTGTTAACTGTGGTGCGATATTATATGGCTATAAATGTCTAGGTATTAATCACATGTTTTGATTTGTATCCAAAATGTGATTTATGCCCCCGATTTCTAAGACTCTATGTTAAACAAGGAAGACTGAAGGAATTCAGTTCACTCAGGCAGCTGAATCAATCTCTGCCACGAAGTGGATGTAGCTGTGAGAAGACAGGGCAGTCCTGGAAGAGCAACGGGAATCAACCATGTCGGCAACGTGGGAGGGAAGGGAAACAGAAGCCATCTTTGACAAATTCAACCAAATTCTTTCCCCTACCAAGGGAAGAAATATAAGGACAGTTCACAGCAGGGTCCTGAGGGTGAGGAAAAATACAAGCAAACAACGCTTCCAGCCCCAATCTCCTTTTAAGTAAAAAGACAGAGGTGTTCCCACTAGAAGTGGAGGTCTTCCGTTCTATTCAAGGCAGGGTTTGTCAACAATATAGCTGTCTGTTGGTACTTATATGCTAATTTATATATAATCCCAAGAGGGGACAGAGCATAGGCTGGCAGAAGGTCCGTAGTCCAGTTTCACTAAGTCTTTCTGCAGTGCTATTTATTCTACTAAAAACACCCTGTGCTGCCATGGGTGTCGACACTAGAAATTTTGTTGTCATAGCTATACCACCTGATAAAGTGGTGACCCCTTGATACTTCTGAGCCGCTCGGCTATGTTGATGAAAACACATAGTATAGATCATGCTTCAAGCACAGTGCTTCACATGGAACATGTAAGAAGAGCGCTAAGCAAAGCTGCAGAAAAGGCAAAGGGGAAAGCCCATGGAAGGATGTTGGCTTTCTAAGCAACTGTGATTTGGTTGTCTTCTCTAACGTTAGGAGAAAGTCCCATATGATCTGGCCTGCAGCAAATCAAGAGAGGAAAAAAGCATAGGATTCCATCCCAAAAGAAATATTTGAGACAATATACTTTGAAACATGTAAAACAGGATGAAAGTGCACCCAGTCTCTCACAGACATATCCAATGACTGAACTCCATCTCTCTCCATAAAGTCTCCTAACTTTCCAAAGGTTTCATTGTGCCACTATGTTCCTCATCTTACTCTGGCATGCAAATCTTACTTACTGGTACCTGTTCTATCTTCATCTTCATCATTCATAATAACATGCCTAACTTTCTTATACAAGGCAGGAACACTGTCACTGGCCTGAGAGGTTACCCAGGAGAAGGCATAACATATACAAGATACGGTATATCCTTCAGTCTTGACTTCCACCTCCCTCCCCATGACATTCACTTTCTCCCATAATTTCCAAGTCCAGTTAAGCAAATCACAATAATCAATTATGGTCTATGAAATTTTTCGTCTGTGACCTCCCTTTCGTGTATGTGTTGCTTCCTATTAGCTAATGCCACACGATTAATTTCTTCTCGATATTCTTTTTGTGCTCAACAAGTGGTCACAGTCGTGGCCAACCCATCTTCTCAATGTAAACCTTCTTGCTCTAACATGGGAATGAAATCACTACAGATCTATTATTTCTCGGAACAGGATATTTCATTTGCATAAAATATTCTGCACTTGACACAGTGCCAGGAAGAAACACCTAATGTCCATTCTTCATTGCGCTCTTGCTGTGGCCTTAGGAACAGAAGGAATCACCATGTTAGACTCACACCTATTACTCCCGAGTTCCTCACTTCTTAGTCCCGTCTCTGATTTACACTCCTATGACTCTTTGAGAGCCCTGTCAAGGCAGTGACCAAGATAATGGACAAAAGGGAATTTCTTACATGATGTAATTTCACATTAAACAGGATGGTTCACAGGTTGTAATAAAAGGTCAACAACAGATATTATAACCCCTAAATTGGTTGGAAAAAAATGGTTATTTGAATCAAAACTTAAATAAAGCTCTATACGAGCCGAGGTAGCTGAAGGGAAGTGTCTCCCTGTGTGTCAGTGATATGCCTGGTCTAATAACTTCAAAGGAAGGCAGATCCCATCCTTGTTCATTTTCATAGCATTGGGATTTACTGGCAGGGAATGGCACTAACACTGTCTTCAAATGTACAATATCTCTTTTTACTTTTAAGTTGGATGGCTATATTCCAAAGTAAAAAAATTATCTAAATGTCATTAGTCCAATGGGAATGCAGAAAATGTACATTTTGGAGACAGATCAACCTGTTAAGCAAGAAAAGGAGACCAAGAAGAAATTAATTAATTGAATGGATTAATGAGTCCCTCATTTGTTATTAATAAAGCACTGAAGAAGATAGCGTTGATGAGGCACAGTCATTCACCTTGGATCAGTATGCAACAAGAAAATTCACCCCACTGCAGACAGCTATCAAGGCCATATGCACAGCTTTATGCACTGAGTTATGGATGTTATAATAAATGGCAGACTCAACACCGTGTATGTGTACTTTGCCTAGGGATGAATTTCACCCTAAAAAAACCCCAATGAGGCAGATTTGAGAGGAGAAGAAAGCTAATTTAATACAATGTATAGCATGTAGTCACTGATGGACTTTTAGTTATTCCCAAAGATAACAGCCCCATAAAGGGTTTTAAGTCATCCTTAACATTATTTTCATATACTTCAAAGGCAATTAGTCTTTATTTCTATATTTCTCCATATTACAGATCTATATGCATCTTAGAATATTGCACAATTACATATGCACGCTACCTTCTTCTTTCATGGGCAGAAGTGCCCTGTGGTAGTGACAGCCACAGTGTTAGCCTTTCCTTTTTCAGAAGTTAAATGCCTTCTGAGTCAGCTCTTATTTCTCCTTTTTATGTTCTTTGTGCTTTATAGATATATTCTGTTATTTATAGCACTCTGACTGTTGTTTTTTTATTACGAAATACTACTACCAAAATGAATTTGATTTTAGCCATTGTATGGTGTAGTCAAAGCCTGCTCCTACACAATGGTGTCCATTTGCAAGATCTGCTGCAGTCCATTCTCTAAAAAAAATGGAAGTTATAATTTATTGTTTTGCTAAAACGTACTTTGGTTACTTGAAACTGCTAGGGGGTGAAATCGACTCTTGAACACAAGGCCAGCACAAGGCCTAAGAAGTGCTTAAGCTCATTTTGAGGATATAAGTGCGATTGAAGTGGTTGCATGGGACTGGTGCTAGTACTCTGCACAGGAGAGAAGCTGACCACGTATGAGCACTTCAGGAAATCACACCAGATTCTGATTTTCCCCCAACTTTCAGCAACTAAGCTAATAATTCTACTGGGCTCTCACAGTCGTGCTACAGCTCAGGACTGTCTCGCTTTGCCTAAGTAATCAAAGGAGTAAAAAATACTCTAGGTTATAGTCAAAGCTCAAGTCATCAAAAATACCTCCTAATAATTTTAGGGTTGTGATTGTTCAAGAGGAAACAAACCCTCAAGGCAATTTTAGAGAAAGGAAAGAAGGGGTGGATTCATCTAATCCACTTCTACTAAAGCTTTAAAGACTACTCTGCTTTTTGCCTTTGCTTGAAACCAGAGCTCCTAAATATTCCCATACTGACGTGCTGTGACTGGTTAGGACCAAGCCTGCTAGTTTATAAAAGTACTTTTTTGCTCTGTAAGTCCTGACAGACTAAGTCTGCAAAAGATAGAAAGAGAAGGGGGGGAAGAGGGGTTTTCTCCAGCATGGAAAAACCTCAGAAGCTTCATCGCATCTGTTTACTGTTTTATTCCTGAATTTCTAAAACATTGGCCAATTTAAAGAAGGGCCAGATAGTATTGGAAGAGAACCTGAATAGTCAGTACTAGTTTAGTGAGATCAGTCAGGCCACAAAGCCTTGCCAGAGTCGCTCCTCCCTCAGAAATTTTTGAATCTATATTTAAACATCCTTGATCTGGCCACAAGAGACATGATAGGGCTGACAGCAAGGGAAGAGGGGCAAGGAGGAAATTAAGGCTTCCAACAGAAGGGGGGGTGGGACAGTACTTCTAGAAAATCTGGGCTCTTTGGACATGATTGTCTGGCAGTGTGTAGGTATTACTAAAATCCAGGATTATTTCCAACACTACATCATCATATCCACTACTGCTGCCTGCCAGTGTGTTAGTAGTAAATCTGAAGAGCCAGGAAAATAAGTGGAGCCTGTCTGCCTGCAATGAGGGTCTGGCCTCCGCTCTGCAGCGGTCAATGCCTTTCTCAGAGAATTAAATTATCTGCTAAATATCTAAAATATTCCTGGGAGAATAAATGTTCTTTGCTTAATTTCTGGGGGTGGAAGGTGGGAGAAGGCTGGGATTTGAAGAGGAGAACAGCTAGAGGTATAAATGGAAGGCAGAGGGCTCCTGGAAACGAAAGGCCCGGTTGGCATCGTCATGCTGCCTTCCCCAGCAGCCAGTCCCAACCTGGCAATGATGCACATTTTCTGCTTTTCTTTCTTACCTGGTATAATAAAACTGCTGTAAGACTTGGGAGAAACTGTTTCCACTTGATTCTCTCTGGGGTTGTCACACACTATGTTCAGATCTCAGGGGTAGCAAAACCAGTTCTCCTCACCCAGCCCTAGAAAGAATTACCTGTAGGAAGGATGCTCAAGAAGAGGATGACGGAACTCAAATATAAAATCTGGTGGTTTTTTGGTAAAGGAGAGAAAGCAAAGCTCAGACAGAAGGCAAGCCCATAGGCTTGTGAGTTCAAACAGGAGATCCACCCATTTCTGAAGTCTAGTCCATGAGCAAACAATTTTCTGATTTTTAACAAGAGGCATTTTGCCATCTGATCATGAACTCTCTCTTGCATAGTAGCATCACAAGTGGAAAGACAGACTGGGACAGACTCAACCCAAAGTGAGCTTACTCTTGGCATTTCAGCTGACCCTTCAGGATAAGCTGCTAATTCAGTGTTGGAAAAAAGTTAACCCTTTTGATTTTCTTTTTTTTTTTTTTTTTAAGCAATCTTTGTACTTCTGTTTTCCAGCTGAGGCTAAAATTTGGAGTCCCAAAATACAACAAAGTACAATTACTGTTTATAGCACAACCAACCCCTGTGGCAAGAGGAATTCTTGTAGAGGGAAATCCCTATACATTTTAATATCTACTAATATGCCGTGGGCGTAAACCACTGCTATGATGAGAAGGAGAGGAAGTTCATCAGAGCCCTGTTGGGGCTGTTCTACAGGGCAAGTGGGGCCATATCATGCCATCAGTTTTAATCACAATTTCCTGTTGATCCTGGTGAGCAGTTTTGCTTTAAAATCAATATCACACTATTTCCCTTGCATAGTGCAGTTGGAAGTGTTAAAGTAGGTACTGATGAGCGTTGCTGCCATCGTGGAAACCATGGCACAACAGCAAACTCTGTAACATACTAGCTGTAGGTGCTGGTAACTGCAGGTGTTACACTGCCCATCTAAGCAGTTACCTTCCTAGAACCCGGTTAATAAGACAGAGGCCTATCTTTTCAAACCATCCGTCCACGATGTACTGGTTTTGACTGAGATAAAGTTAATTTTCTTCACAGGCGCTGTTTTGGATTTGTGATTAAAACAATGTTGAGAACACAGAGATGTTTTAGTTACTGCTGAGCAGTGCTTACACAGAGTCAAGGCCTTTTCTGCTTCTCACACTGCCGCGCCGGTGAGTAGGCTGCTGGAGATGGACAAGAAGTTGGGAGGGGACACAGCCGGGACAGCTGACCCCAACTGACCAAAGGGATATCCCATACCATATGACATTGTGCTCAGCAATAAAAGCTGGGGGGGAAGTTTGCCAGGGCTGCTGTTGCTCAGGGATTGGCTGGGCATCGGTTGGCTGGTGGAGAGCAATTGTGGATGTTTTTGCACCACCTTTTTTTTTTTAACTTATTAAACAGTCTTTATCTCAACCCATGAGTTTTCACACTTTTACCCTTCCGATTCTCTCCCCCATCCCACCAGGGGGGAGTGAGCAAGTGGCTGTGCGGGGCTGAGCTGCCTGCCAGGGTTATCCCACAACGCATGACTAGGTCTGACACATTCCACTGGGCTGACCAGAACACTCCCAAGGGCGCCCTTTGTGGCAGGGACCATCCCCCTCGCTCTAGCAGGCACCCTACCATATTGTCCCTGGTATTCAGACTAGGATGTTCTTCCAGAAGCCCAAGACCTCTCCTTCAGTTTCCACGCTGAATTTGTTCCCATTCCTTTTCATTTGTTTGCACACTGAAATCATCTTTCGACAGCTTTTCTCCCATGTTGGTGTTTCTCCTCCCTCACACAGGAGATAATTTCATCTCTAGATCTCTATTTGAAAGCCAAACAAGCCAAGCTCTTCTACCTTTCTCTCACTTCATGTGCTTTGCATGCTCCTGATCATCCTAGTAGCCACCCCCTGAACTTTATATTCACCTTTCTTAAACATGGGAGACCACAATTGCATGCAAGACTCTGGATGAAGTTATCTGCCTGCACACTCCTGTGAAGGCTAACAGAATTATGCACGCAGGAATTTTTACCACAGTAAAAATTATAGCAATAAAAAGCAGTTCTTTCACATCTCTTCTTCTTAGTATGGCTGATTTTTTCTATGTGAATGATAGCAGGCATATGAAAAAAAAAGTAGGTGACTGAAACCTGGAACTACAAGGAAGGTTTTTAATAAGTATTTTGCTTGGTATAATTGCAGTGGATATTAACTAACAGTTATACTTCCTCACAGAAAAAATTACATTTTGAATAAGCTTAAAATAGAACTTTCCACTGAGAATGTGTTAGTCACAGAACAGAGCAGGATTCTTGGGAATTTTGTAAGTCATCAGGGAAGAGACTCCCAGGAAAGCTACAAAATAAATGGCTTGTGGAGAACAAGAACTTCATGCCAGTTCCATGCAACTGAAGCCTAATAAAGCCCTTTTGAGGGGCCTGTCTGAACACACCTAAAGGTCAATCCCATTTTCAGAGAAAAACACTAACAGATCTCATAGATGTGTGGACACTTTGTTCAGCCCCTTAACATATCATATTACCACTTACTAGTATGTAGCCGTACGAACTGAATAGGAAAATTTTCTCCTCTCTTACAAAAACTCAGATCTGCAAAATGTTTCAGCCTCAGTATAAAAAAAACCCAAAGAACATCTGAAGTCCTGCATTAAAAAAACAACAAAACACCACCACCACCCCACCCCCCCAAAAAAACCCCAAAACCACAAAAAAACAAAACAAAACAAAAAAATCCTCCCATCCCTTCCACCTCCACCCCCCAGCTGGAGCATTCATCCAAGGGACAGTTGAGATGGTTCTAGCCCATATTCTCTCTTACCATACTGCAGGAGCAAAGAACCGCTGCCCACCTTCTCCAGGGAGGCCTCACAGCACCTTCTCAGCAACCACATCCCTCCAGAACCAAGCACTGCAGCCTGAGGCTGTCCTCTGAGTCAGAGAAGATGATTAAATCCTGATTTCATTCAGCCAGAGCAGTGGCTTAATTAAGGTCTCTCCCTTCATGGGTGTAGCCTATGACCACTAGACCATGGGGCTCTTGGGGGCGTTGCTTGCTCTAAAATGAAGTTCTGAAGCCAGGAAACTTTTCCTAACACCATCATCATGAAATGGCTATACTTCTGCCTCCAAACTGTGTTTTCAGTGAAACAGCATTTTTCAATGAAAGTATTTTTATTGAAAGAGTTCCTAGTTAGCTCTGATGAGCAAGTTGTACGATGGAGGATGCCTCCTGTATGGAAGAAGCTAAAGGACCGACTCATTTCATGCCTACAAACTGAAAGGAATTTTCCAGCTGCATTTTACTCTCCTCTCAGGAACTCTTTCATTCCTTGCTGGCCTTCTTCAGCAGATCCACAAAAATCACTGGCTTTAGCAGAAGCCAGGGAAACTCTCACAGTTCTCAGTGCCAGACTTCGCTACCTTAACTCAAGCTGACAGACCCTTGCTCTAGACAAAGTCCTGTTCTTTTTAAAGGCTGGGCTCCCTCTGCTACCCCTCTTCATGTGGGACAGCCTTGGATCTCCTCCAGCTGGCGAATTTTCCTGTCTGGTTTATGCAAGAGGAGAGACTATGGCCTTGCCTGCTCCTTTCCCCATTTGAGGCTCCTTTCCCTCCAAGAACAATTCTGCCTGGCTCTTGCATGAGCTATATAAGGTTGCAGTTGCCCTGAGAAGCCCTGGCCACCACAACTGTCTTTATTTTCTGTTTATGGCACTTATTGCAAGCGTTATTCCTAAATCCTCATTTACTTCTGCAGCCCACAAACTTGATGATAGCACTAACACTGCTGTTCTTTCCAGTTTAATACATTTTCAGCCTGAACAGTTTATCTGTAGAAAAAGAGACTCTCACAACCCTTTGAGGATGTGCTTGATGCCTACTACTAATGCCTAGGGGTTAAGACTTTGTGGCAAACACCTGCCAAGTCAGCTCCCAGTGCTACTTACATAAATATGCTTTTGTTCTTAGAATACGTTACACCAGGTTTCATAAAAGCACCCGTGTACAGTTATAAAAGATTTAGAAGATATAAATAATAACCTAGGAGTCATTTAAAGTTAGGATCAGCAAATTTCAAGGAAGGGATCAACCAACTTTGGTAATTTAACAACTGTTTAAAATACATTAGCAATATCTGGTTTAATCTTATTGTAATTTATAAGCTATGAGGTTTTGTAAGAAAAAAGTCACAGGAATATAGGAACATGAGAAATTAAGTAAAAGCCTACAAGTGAGTTTTTTAAAGAAAAAGCCTATCATTTTACAGAATTGCTAAAGACACATGAGCATACACATAAACAAATGAATGAGCATGCAAAAAAATGTATAAAAGCACTTCAAATAACTGCAGTGGGGTGGTTTGAAAAGGAGCAGATATATTTAAGTTGTCCCTTCTTTTTCTATTCTGGGCAGCTGTATTAACACAGAGCAGGTACTCAGAATTAGCACATAAACATTTTTCATGTTTGAAAAAGAATCAAGTAAGCCCCTAGTACCCCCAGTCAAGGAAGACATGTAAGGAAGTGATTCATTGTGTGCATGCCTGATGTATACTTGCATATGTACCTCATTATGTTGTATCTGGGGGTTCAGTGTTTTTTTCAGCCTTTCTCATAGGCTTTATTGCCACAAAGAGGTTGGCGCATGCAATACTGTGTCTCTGCAAGAAGCCAAAGTGAGAGCTGTTCAGCCTCCTAGCCGAACTTGAGCAGAACCAGTTGTTTAGTGCAGCCAAAACTGCTTAACATAGAAAATACAGGGTAAGGAACCTTCTGAAAACAAAGCAAGGTGGCCATTCACCAGGTGCTCCCCACTGAGGTGAATTTTTAGAAGCCAAAGCCCTCATCAGGAAAGTGGTTCTGGACATGTCTGTCTGCACAATGGAGAGCAGAGCTGGCCTTTTGCTCTGGAAAGGACTCACCTGAATCCGCAGCTGGGAGTAGAAAAGCCACATGAGACTGAGCCTGTACCTGAGAGGAAGACTTGAGTAGCTCCGACAGGCACTATGCTTTCATGTGCTGCTGGGTACATGGGGCCAGGTATGCCCAACAGGACCTGGGCAAGCCCCTCTTGCCCTGATCTGCTACACAGCAAAGACTTTTCTTGGCACCTCGTTGCCAGAGGCAGCTAATGTGACATGGGCCCGTCAGCATGACTTCTGCTTTGAAAAGTGGTTTCATAGATGGGCATATATTTTCATTGTTGTTCTTCAAAAGTTTTCAGTTTAAAACAAAAAATGGTCTCTTTGCACTGGAACCAGACTAAGATAAACTAGTTTAAGCAGGATTGTTATGCATTGGAGGGGTTTAATTAGTGCCTTTCTCTTGCTTCTTCCCCTCTCTCATAACAATAAAACTAATTGAAATCTCAAGTGTGTAAGATATTCATGGCAGATATCATGCTCTTCAGTTTCAGATTCTGTTTTAAAAGCACTTTCCATTCTTGCAGGGCTTTATTTTACCAATAATACTGAAGGTAAATCTATTCTTTCAATATGGTGTTTATGATTTAGGTAATCAAACAGAATCCTTAGCATTAGGAACCATGAAATCTAGACCTGTTTCTGCTGTGTGACTTTGAATAAATATGTTTTTTCCTCTCTGAGCTACTTCCCTATTTTACCCTTCATCTGTTTAGACAAAGTTCTTTAGGGTAGGGAGACTTTCTGCACCCCATTGTCCCAGTCTTGGCTATGGTTGCCAAGTCTTTCCACAACACAAGAGGTTACTTTGTATTCTGTGGATAATAAACAGCAAGCAAGTTAACACAAAACTGCCATTATACAAATGGGCTTGGGGCTGCACAAGAGGAATATCAATGTTATTAAAGGAAGGACTTACCTTGTATTATATGTTTCCCATTTAAAAAATTCCTTCATAGAATTTTGCTGAGCTCTAGTGCTGCAGCAATATAAAATATCTTTCCTCCCCTTTAAAAAAATTAAACAAAGAGGCAGCAGTGAAACTATGTTATTAACAAAGTCGTGCAATGTCAATAACAATAGAAGATAGTAAAGAAATTAATAAAGGGTGCAAAACTCGCAGTGCACGTTTCACATTTTTTAAATGTACAGATTTGCAAGGGAATATAATATTCATGAAAGGAGGACACTAATAGCTTTGGCTTTTGTGGGACTCGGACTGCTGAGAACATCTCAGGATTGGCCCTGGAGTACAGGAAGACACAGAACAAGTTGCCTAACACAGCTATGCCAGTGTACTTCAAACCTGACCTGGAAAAACCCTTGCAGTTTTTGTTCTGAATCTCTCTGGAGCAGAGTCTGCCCATTGTACCAGACTGCAAGGTAGTTTAGTGATGTGGACAAACGAGCATTTTCTTTCTCCTGTGCTTGTCTGGCAAAATTTGGAAACCATACATTGTTGTACCTTTCAGTGTTCCTGTGAACTGAATAGGGAGCTTTCCAAGGTGCACAATAAGTTGCCCTGCCAGAAGTTCAGCAACAAGACAAAACCTTGCAGCCAGTTATTGATAGTTCGCCCACAAATATAACAGAAATGATCCTTTATAAATACATTTGAAAAATCAGGAAAATTGCTTTTCTTGCTGATATTTAGAATGCCATTATAGAAATAAAATCTTCAGATGTATTCATAGCCTGAAAAGGCTGCAAATGTAAGAAAGGACTTAGTGCAGCTCATAGATATTTAAGTCTCTCAATTAGAATATTGAGATGTTTCAAAAAGACTTAGAAACTGAAATCCATCCTCCCCCTCCTGCACCCACTGTTTTCTACATTTGCCCATATATCACTTGATTACCCTCATCATTCCCAGAGACTACAAAGTATCCTTTCCCAAACTTAGTTTAAGTTAGACAAGAAATAGAGAAAGGCAGATTCCTATGGCTTTTATAAAGTCTTTTACAAAAGATAAGATTTCATGAACTGAAAAGAGGATACTGTCTATTTCTGAGCAGTTTTCTGGTCGATACCATTTACCCTTCTCATAACGGGTAGTCCTCTCACCAAAGAATCATCCCAAATCTTGCTTGTTTTTACAATTTGCAAATTATTTTGTGAATCTTTCTGTCTGTTGTAAGGGGAGCTGTCCCTAATCCTCTTTGTAGTTGATAGTCACATTTCCCATTAAAAGTAATCTTTTCTAAAGAACATACTCATAGGACAAATATGTACCAGGTGGTTCAGATCTATCCTCACAACCTGGAAGATCCCTGCTGTTTGTAACAGTGAGAATTTTCTCATTGGAAGTCTTCTCATGTCCAAATATACCCTTGCCATTCAACAGCCATGTGGGCAGTTCACAGGAAAGGGAACTCAGCTCATTCAAACTTTAAGTATTCTATTCCCTTAAGCCATATTTCTTAAATTTTAATGTTAAGTTAGTGTTATTTTATGGATGGTAACTAGGAATGACATGGTTGTTCTTGTCTTTCTGCTCTCTGTTCTGGCTCTCCCACTGCGTGGAATTATATTAGGGAATATACTGCCCTGGCAGGAAGATGGATTCAGAAATTTGGTAACCTTTTCCAATTCATATCTTGTTTGAGTTCATACAGATACAATTTATTGTTAGTGTACATATATTTCATCTATCTTAATATTTTAAGATGCCCAGATGTTGCCACTCTTTATTTAACCAGTGACTTACATTAACAGCTGTGCTTTAAATGTCTTGTTGGTGCTACCATGACCTCAGCCACACCACTGTGTTGCACTGTTTTACCTGCTCACTCCAGGAAGCAGAAAGGCTGAGATAAGACCAGCTCTGAACATAAGCACAATGCACATGTACTGGGTGCACGTTACTGGTGCACCTGTGAAACACGCAGCACTTTTCCTACACCAAAGCTCTTAAAGACAACCATGCTGCTACTGTGGCTCTAACCATCAAGGAGAGCAGAGGGAGTCAGACAGCAGCTGCTGGTGGGGCAGGGAATGCTCCCCTTTTAGGTGCAGATGCCACCTCTGCTGCACGCCTCCTGCCATCAGTGAGGGAACCGAGTCCCCAGGGCCTCCCCACACACGGGCACATGCACAGACGTGCACTTCTTCTTGGGTCTCTCTCTTTGCTGCATTTTTCCTCCTCTCTAGATCATAGCTCCTCATCACTGGAGCAGGAATATTTTTGCTTCACTGAGAAGTTTTGACTGGTCTCTGAACGACAACCCCTGTTTTGCAAATCAAAGGTATAAAACTCATTTTGCCATTAGTTCTGTTGCTTTCCTTGAGACCACCACTACACGGGACTGGGAAAGGCATGGAGGGATTCATATATGATAATGCTGACATTCAGCTCTACGACTGCACTGTCTAAAGACAATCTCCAAACACTACTCCAATGATTAATCAGCTGTACATTCACACAGAAATATTTGATGTACTGCTCTACTCACCGAAGTCTTTTATTGTATAGTCAAAGGTTATTTGGAATTTATCCATCCCCACCAAGCAGGAGCTCACTATTATTAAGCAAAATTCATCCTGGAGGGCAGTGAGTCTATGCAAAGAATATGGAGTGTTTTGATTCAAAAAAATACTGAAAAGTAGGTTTGGGATATAGATTTAATGAAGATTGTATCAGTCTTTTAAATTAGTCCCCCACAGTCACAAGCATCCAGTATGTGTGTAGTCCAGAAGGGTCACAAGAACATCTATTCCTCCTGCCTCTATACACCACATATCTTAATGTGTTATAAAACGTGAAAAAGGCCGGAAGTCATAGCTATAAATTACCATGGGAATGTTGCCATTATGATGGATCCTTATGATAGCATGAAATTTTCTCTTCTACTCTTCTTTCTTCAGATGTACAGTTGCTTTAAAACTTAAACATACATCTTCAGCTCATGGTTAGGAAAGAAATGGAAGTCAGACAAATACTAGGATTATACTGCAAAGGTAGACTCAAACAAATCCCTCTTCCACTAAAATTCAGAATCTTTGCTCCCTGTTTTGTTGTGGAAGAACTGTCATATCTTTTCTTAGTATTTGTTAAATATGTCTCACAGGAAAATAAATGTACTCTTAATGAAAAATGTGCATTTCCAAAATATAATAATTAACTCCCCTTATAGATCTCTGAAAAAAAAGTTATAAGTACATCTAGCTTTATACACTGCATATCTCAAAAAATTTCTGAATTTTCATAGAGCACAAGGACAGTATACTCACTGAAGGGCAGGAGTATTTCACATTTAAGCCCGCTCGGTGCCCAGAGATTACACCGCACTCCAGCTCTTACCATGCTCATGCACCTGTGTTTCTTTCCCAAAATAGCTGGGAAATGCATACCTGGTACCAGGACTCTGGTCCAATGTTGAATGCGTTGTCCTGCAGGTTACATACAGCCAAGAAGTCTTACAGGGAAACCCATAAAAATGTTGATTTTTGAAGACCCAGACAGTGTCTGAAGCTACTTTTTTGTGTAGCTTCTCACTTCTTTAGGTTTGCACAGTGTTTCAAGCTGCAGCTATGCAAGACAACACTTTTGATGAGATGAGAGAATGTCACTGCCATAAAATGAGAGCCTTTAACATACTTGTTTTTCATTCTTGCCATAAATAATACGAGACCAGAAATTGGTAGGACACAGAAGTTTCAGTGACTGCACAGATAACTGGTTACCTAAATGGTAAAACTTACCCAGTCTTGAAAAACTTCTGCAGTGACCACCAGTCTTCTTTGGCTTCCACAGCCTTGATATTGAAATCCACTCCAAGGCAGATAATTTGGGAACCCCGAGAAATTAATCTTCAAGCCACCAGTTCAAACTATGCCAACAATGATGAGCTGAAAAACACTGTATGAAATGAGACACTGGTCTTACTAATTTTCTTATTTGTGAAGTATTTTACATCATAAAACCATTAGGAAAATCCATATTAAGTTAACACACTAATGATACTCTCATATGTATGAGAGAATAAATGACAAGACAAGAATAAATGCTGAAGACTTAGAGATTCTTTAGCCACCTGGAAAGTGCCTCTAGAAAATGGGTGAGACAGTGGCAAAACTGTTTCTGTACTGAGGATACCTCAAGCTCAAGAGCTAGAAAGAGTCAGTAGTAGGACACATAGTGCCTACCTGTCTCTCTTTCTACAAAATAGAATTTTTCTTTCTTTTTTAAAATGAAAGAAAAGTTTTGGCTTTATGGTATTTAAATTCATGTGTTCTAGTGATTTACCATCAGAAAATATGTACTTCTACCCTAACACTTAATGTGTTATTTCTAAGACTCATAGACTATTATTTTAGCAATAACAATTTTGTAGTTTCACTTTAGCTAAAAAAATTCACTGTGCTCAGTTTTGAAATGCCAGAGTTGTTTGAATAGCTTGCCTCTAAGTTCTTTCAGTCACTCTTCTATATGTATTGTAGTTGCTCATCCACACATTCCCAAGCCTTAAAAATACTTCAGAAAATGTATATAGGGTCACAGAACCAAGACAGCTCAACTCTGTTTAGTTAGCAACCATTTTACCTTCACCACAGGGAGAGCTATGGTACTAAAAGCTAATAACACAGAGGTTATTTACATGGACAGCTTGCTGGGACCAGGAAAATTGCACTTGCATGAAAAGTTTGTTTTTCCTAAGGTCTAACATTAAAGCTCTGTTCTTTTTTATTTTCTTTTTTTCCCCCCCCCTTTCCTTAAACCCTAGTAGAAAACAGGCTTTTACTGTGAAAGTAATCCAACCAGATATCTTCAAAATCTTAATAGGCAAAGTGGATTGACCTCAGTTCATCTTCATGGAGCTTAGGACAAATTGATCAATTTACTTCCTAAATAATTACCATTTGAATGTTGATTTTACCTTCCTAAGATTAGCACATTAAAAAGCCTGTATTCAGGAATGCTAATGCAATGCAGTTCCGCACACACACACAGACTCACAAGAAACCCAATATATTCTTTATATAGACAAGCTTCAACTGATCCTGGGTAATGAGGATTTACTTATTCTTTTGTTCAGGAATGAAAAAAAAAACCAGAAATAAAACAGAGAAATGGATACGGTTAGAGCTCTGGAGGGAAAGACTTCATTTAGCATTCAGATTTTTGAGGTTAGGCATTAAGATTCTATGGATGCAACAACTGCAATCCAAACTTTATCTGTTTAAAACAAGCCCATGGAAGAAAGAAGGCAAGAAATGATTCATGTGTCAGAGCAGGCATCTAAAATGGGAAAATTAGAACACCATCTAATTATTTCATTAAGGTTGTGAGTTGCCTAGTAAGACTCCAATGAAATATATTGATTGAGCAAAAACTTTGGAAGTTTACTTGTCATAAATGGCACTTTTTGATTCTCCAAATGAGTCAAGCATTGAAGCAGGGTATGCTCTCGGGTATGTATCCATTCATTTCAGTGAATGTTGGACTAACTTAAGTGATATGGTTGGAGTTTTCCAGTTGGATGAAGACTCAGCAGTCCAAACTATTAACCATACCTAGGTAGGCTCCATTCCCATAATTACCTTCCCTGACAGTCATTTTCTTCATTGGGAAAAGCTTTCTCTGCTGCAGTGGATGCTGGCAGATCTCTCTCAGCATCTTAAAGGAAGACGATCAGAAGAATTTGCTCTGGTTTGGCATCAGCTAGAGCATGTGCCCTCTGAATGCACAGCAAATGAGCAAAGTTAAAAAATATGTATCTCAATTTAAGGAGGAAATTCTTTTTTCCCTTCTGCATCCCTGTCTCAGTTTCTCCCATTTCTTTTGGTATCAAAAGTTTTCCATTTTTCTTTGCAACATTTTACATTCTGATTCCTCTCCATGTATGTTACCAACATGAATGTTATTTATATATCCCCATTCATCATCTCTTGGCATTTGTCTCTCCTGGAAATTCTCCATGACAACGTTAATATCAGTTGCTTTTTCTGCACTGTTTCTCATAAGAAAGCTTAAGTCTTTCTGTACTTCTTTGTAAAAGCTTGTGAGTTCTGATTCCAATACATGACCCAGAAGCCTGTTTTTCCCCTGTCTGGAACAAATATAAGCTCTGAGGGGACCCTCAAAATCAGTACAATCTGATGATTTCTGTTTAGAGCCAGTCACTGCAAGATGAGTTTTTAACTGTCCTTTATCCTGAATTTTTTAGAATTCCCACAGACAGATCACAGAGACGATGGCTGGGCTTGTCATAAAATTCATGAATTAGTTATAACCCATCTAGGGTCACTTGCCTTCTCTGGTGTATAAAAGAAGCTTAAGAAATATGGTTAATTGTTTTAAAAGATTTTTTTAATGGGAAATGGAACTGGCTACCCTCAGTCTCTGGATCAAGTCAAGCTCATAGCAATAGTGTCCAAAAGTTGCCAGCAGTATGATGGCATGAGTTAAGTCAGTTTGTGGTGTCAGTCCAGGCTTTGGGAGACAAATGCCCACATTACAAAAAGCCACTAAATATAACACTAATGGATGTTTAATCAGATTTGAACAGACATGGAGATTGAACTAGCCTGTAAAGTTATCCTTCCAGGTTAGAAAAATAAGGCCGTGGCATGGAAAAGCTGAGGGGGTAACTAGCTTTGCTAAAGCTATTGGTTGCATTAGAGGACTTTAGAGGACTTCAGTCTCTGGTGCTTTCGGCCTGACTCCCTTTCACAATTAAATTTACTATGAAAAATTTACTGGAGAAAGGTACACTAAGCACTTATCGTTTGATGGTTTGCTATGAGCACTGTTGCATTCTATCCATATCTACATATATATGTGTTATTACATACGTGATTTTGTTCTGTTGTTTTCAATTACCAAGGGCATTTTCCTTGTCTGGATTGCCTTCTCTCTTTTATGTTTCCACTACTATTAGTATTTTATATAATGCAATAAACTTTTTATTATTTGAAAATACCTATCGTGCATTAATAATGAAGAAAACTAAACAGGTGAGTATTAAAGACTTGCATATACTCTGAACCTGTCAGTTAACCAAAATGCCTTGCACCTGGAAGAATTCATGGGGAATATAGAGAAAAGTGATTACAATTGAGGCAGAGTTTTAATTTTATTATTTATATGCTTAATTCAAGCCTGGAAAATTATATTTGTATATAAGCTGGGTTAGTACAATGTACGTATTGCAACTCCAATGGCTTAAAAAAAAATCTTCTTATTGTCCATCTTGAAAATTCAAAGTTACTGTCCAAAATAGCTAAGTTTGGCATAGGATTCAGTGTGATTGGCACACTTCAGTCCAGCGCCCCAGGGAGTGTGATCCGGGGCTGTTAATGCTCCATCACAGACTTGCTTTCATCACCAGGTGAACAATCTATGAAGTGATTCCAAACTTAATCATTTTTCAGCCCAGGTTTCTCTGAGGATGCTAAGGGAACCAAAAAACCACAGATTCTAGTCAGGCACATATTTCCACCAGTCGGTATTTGGCAGGGGTCTGGGGGCATCTAATTTTTTTCTGTGTCTTTGGTCATCCACTGGCAGAGAGTTCCCTTATGATTATATTTACAAACACAACATTGCCATTGTATAGCAACGATACTGCCAGACATAAAGTGATGCAACAAGCAGCTGAACACATCACATCGAGTTCATTTTAATCTTGCTTCCTTTATACTATCCCAGCATCTTATCAGATCTGTTTTTATATAGCCAAGCATGCTATTTGTGTAGAAAATGTGTGAAATTTGGAGCAGATAGGTTGGTCTTAGTCCTAAGAAGTGATACACAGAGTGAAAAATGTTAAGAACCATTGATTTAGACAAATAGACTCCAAAGTGACATTTGTATTTTGCTATCGTTGTTATAAATACTTCGTCTTTTTTAGGGAAAGCTTTTCCTGGATGTTATTCTAGAAGGATCAGTCACAGTGCTTTTGACCTTTTACTGTACACTACTCCATTAACATCCTGTGGAGAAATTCTCCTTATATATGTAATTGATGCATTTTATGAGACACAAATCAAAATAGATAGTCAAAAAATAGATAGTATGGAACTCAGGAAGAGCTGCCTGCCTGAGTACTTCGTTGGCATATTGCCTATAGTTGATAGTGTCAACTCAACATATGGCCCTTCAAATGCACTGATGAATCCTCTTATGGGAATAAAGTAAGACTTGTCTGTGATGTGTTTAAAGTTTCAAAGCAGTCCAACAAATAAAGCAAGTTGTAGCTCTAGTGAGGAGGAGACCTTACAGGCTTGTACGCAAGCAGTACGGCTTTCCACCACAACTATTTTCTAATAATTTCCGCAGGCCAGTGTGAACACCCTTGCACAAGACCAGAGAGATTATTAAAATAGTTACTACTTGAACACATCCAAATTATATTACAAGCTGATTTAGCTGGATGAGTACTAAACTTGAAAAAAGACAGTTGTTAAGCTTGTTCTGAAGCCGTAGATGTATCCTCAAATTAGGGAGAACTTGAAACAGTGCAGAAAAGAAAGGATGGCAGAATTACGCAATTAAAATTCTCATCTAACCTCCTGAACAAGATCCAACAACCACAGAGTGTCTGAAATTATATATTCAGTGTTCATATGTGGCAGTGATAGAGTAAAAGAATTTGTACTAGTTTGGCTTTTCACATAGACATGCAAAACAAACACAGCCTCCATGCCAAGAAGTGAAAGGGTATACAGCAGAGGACTAGAAAGACAGAGGCAGCCCTACTGCCTGCCCATCTGAATGAAGTAAAAGGATGGGCACCTGACCCAAAGGGTATAGAAATGTCTGAAGTAATGACTCAGTCTCCCTTTTTAATGTTGCTATTTTTAAAATGAAGCAAACGCTGCTGTAAAAGGGTTTTCTCTCCATTATTTTTGCCACTGCTTCTAGTGGTCCTCTCAGGCAATGAATAAAACTAAAAGAGGGGCAGTCTGGTACACAAATGTTCTTGTTATCTTAAAGGGGTCAATGGTCAAAGGTGAAAAAAATTCATAGAGTAGTTATGATTAAAGGTAGGTTTTTAAATGCTTTTGATAAAGGCTTGTAAAACAGCCAAAAGAGATCCTGCAATTTTAATGTTAAGTGCCTTTTGTATTGGAAAAATGCCCAAGGGCCATGTCTAGCACGGTCACTTATAAATGACTGATGGGAGATCAATACAGACAGAGTGGGGATGCAGCTTTGTCACTAGGATGTGTAGTTAGTATGTGATTAGCCTTAAGTAGCATTGACTTGGATGTAGATGGGCAGTAAAGTGCTTAGTATCCAGTCAGCATGATAGCTGCTTGTATACAAAAGTTAATGAAAGAGGAAAACTACATTATCATTAGATACCCAAAGGGGCTTCCTACACCCATTCGGGGATTTTAGGAGAAGATCAGCCTGACAATGAGCTTTGTAGAGCTGCCAGTCCCAACAGCATTAACTCTGAATTTGGTTTTCCTCTATGACAAGCAATCTCCTAGGACTTGGTAAACCACCTAGTTAAGTTCTATGTGCAACCTTATTATAGGGGAACAAGGAGGCCACTTTGCCTTTCTCAGAGGCAGAAAATCCTGTAAAATAAGGAAAAACAGAAACTAAAGAGTGGAGAAAGGAAATGAGGAGGTACTTTCAGGAAGGTAAGATCCCCTGGCACTGATAACACATTGCACTAAATCTCCTCTGTTCCTTAGTGTGGGGGTCATTACACTTAATCAGATCCAGAATATCTCACTAGGCATTTCACTTTTCTTCCCCTTTTGTTCAGATGCATTATTGGTAAACAGAGATTTTAAAATGCATTTGATTGCATTCTTGATAAAGCATTTTTACCCAGGGATGTGGTAGAGTCCTCATTGCTGGAGGTTTTCCAGGTGTGATTGGGCAGGGTGCTAGACGATTTCTCTAGTCTCCCTTTCCCACAAAAGGTTGGATCAGATGATCTTTCCAGGTCCCTTCCAACCTGGGCTGTCCTATGATTCTGTGATTTTGCTAAGGAAAGAAATCGCACCTTTTTACTTCACAAACACACACACATACGCACTCTCTCTATTTTCAAAACACAGACTTAGTGGGGGACCCATATTTTTAACTTAAGCGTCTAAGATGTGCCCTGATTTGCCTTTCTGGAGGGGTTTGCGTCTCCTTTTTTTCTATAGAGAGCTCTGTATTGTACCCCAGTTAAACAGCAAAATAGCCTAAATTAGATGTTATGAATCCCCCTTGACAACAAATTATAAACTCCTCCATTTGTTGCTCAAAAGAACAGACGATCACACTACTGAAGAGAGCACACCTATGAAACGGAGAACAAGAAGTTAGTCATTTCAAGTGTTCTGATTAATATTTACTCCTTTTTTGCTACATGAAAAAGAATAAATCACTCTCTGAAAAAGCATCACCTGTGTTATCCTCTGTGACCTCCTGCCCCGCTACTCATAGCATTAAAAGGCTTGCCTCAATTTTAGTCACATGGTGTATACTGAAAATATTTCATGGCTAACCTAATATTTCCAGGGCCACGGTGAAGCCAGAAATCTGTGGCCTAGGGCCACCACATGCCTTTCTAATGGACCCTCAGTACACAGTTAGTTATGGGGAGAATTTGGGTATCCAGCTGTTAAAAGCCACTGTAGCACAGCACCAGT